>NW_025289069.1:0-1088 GCF_018294505.1 Triticum aestivum
TCTCCAAGTAGCATCTCCAAATAGCATCACATAGCATAATCCTACCCGGCGATCCCCTCCTCATATCCCTGAGGTAGAGCGACCACCGGTTGTATCTGGCACTTGGAAGGGTGTGTTTTATTAAGTATCCGGTTCTAGTTGTCATAAGGTCAAGGTACAACTCCAAGTCGTCCTGTTACCGAAGATCACGGCTATTCGAATAGATTAACTTCCCTGCAGGGGTGCACCACATAACCCAACACGCTCGATCCCATTTGGCCGGACACACTTTCCTGGG
The DNA here is from genome assembly GCF_018294505.1 of Triticum aestivum. Classification (NCBI taxonomy): domain Eukaryota; kingdom Viridiplantae; phylum Streptophyta; class Magnoliopsida; order Poales; family Poaceae; genus Triticum; species Triticum aestivum. The sequence continues at coordinate 278 of NW_025289069.1, forward strand.
TCATGCCCGGCCTCGGAAGATCAACACGTCGCAGCCCCACCTAGGCACAACAGAGAGGCCAGCACGCCGGTCTAAACCTAAGCGCACAGGGGTCTGGGCCCATCGCCCATAGCACACCTGCACGTTGCGTGGGCGGCCGGAAGCAGAACTAGCCCCCTTAATACAAGAGCGGGCTTACGTTCCAATCCGGCGCGCGCCGCTCCGTCGCTGACGTCTGAAGTGCTTCGGCTGATACCACGACGTCGGGATACCCATAACTACTCCCGCGTAGATGGTTAGTGCGTATAGGCTCGTAGCCAGACTCAGATCAAATACCAAGATCTCGTTAAGCGTGTTAAGTATCCGCGAATGCCGAACAAGGCCAGGCCCACCTGTCTCCTAGGTGGTCTCAACATGCCCTGTCGCTCCGCCACAAAGTAACAGTCGGGGGCCGTCGGGAACTCAGGCCCACCTCTACCTGGATGGAGCCACCTGTCCTTTCAGCCCCCTCGTCAGAATCACTTGCGGGTACTCAATGAGCTGACCCGACTTTAGTCACCATCTGTATAGTATGTATGTATGTATAGTATATACCCGTGATCACCTCCCAAGTGATCACGGCCCGATAGTATAGCAAGGCAGACTGACAAGAATGTAGGGCCAATGATGATAAACTAGCATCCTATACTAAGCATTTAGGATTGCAGGTAAGGTATCAACAGATGTAGCGACAATGTCAGGCTATGCATCAGAATAGGATTAACGAAAGCAGTAACATGCTACACTACTCTAATGCAAGCAGTATAGAGGAGAATAGGCGATATCTGGTGAT
>NW_025289070.1:0-1088 GCF_018294505.1 Triticum aestivum
CTAGGCACCTCCATCCTCTCGATGGCCTTGATCTTCACGGGGTTGCACTCTATGCCGCGTTCGGAGACCAGGAAGCCGAGTAGCTGGCCGGCTGGTACTCCGAAAACGCACTTCTCAGGGTTGAGTTTGATCTGGAATCGGCGTAGGTTCTCAAAGGTCTCCTTGAGGTCTTCCAACAAGGTCCCGTGCTTCTCCGTCTTCACCACCACATCATCCACGTAAACGTGGGCGTTTCTGCCGAGTTGCTTGAGGAGGCACTTCTGCATGCAACGCTGAAAGGTGGCGCCGGCATTCCTCAAGCCGAACGTCATGGTCAGGTAGCAGAAGGCTCCGAACGGCGTGATGAAGGCGGTTTTCAATCTGTCTGCCGGGTTCAGCTTGATCTGGTGATACCCTGAATAGGCATCTAAGAAGCTCAACAGCTCGCATCCGGCTGTGGAGTCTATCACCTGATTGATCCTCGGCAGAGCAAATGGGTCCTTGGGGCAGGCCTTGTTCAGGCTCGTGTAGTCGATGCACATTCGCCATTGCTTGTTCTTCTTCAACACCAAAACTGGATTTGCTAACCACTCGGGAAAGAATACTTCCATGATAAAGCCGGCTGCGAGGAGCCGAGTTATCTCTTCACCAACAACTCTCCTTTTTTCTTCTGATAGGCGGCGCAAGGGCTGCCTGACGGGCTTCACATCAGGCCGGACATGTAACTTGTGCTCGGCGAATTCCGTCGGTACACCTGGCACGTCTTTGGGGGACCATGCGAAGATGTCCCGATTCTCACGGAGGAAATCGACGAGCTCGCCTTCCTATTTGCTGTCCAGGTTTGCACCTACGACAGCGTACCTCTCTGGGTGCTCTGGGTCCAAAGGTATCTTCTTTGTTTCCTTTGCTGGCTTGAACGATCCTTCTGCTTCCGACTCCTGGGGGTTGGGCGACATCTCAGGCTGCTTGCCAGCCATCGCCACAACTCGGTCAAGAAGCCGCTTCTCCGCCGCGATGACTAGGGACTCGGCCAACCGACTGCTCTCGGCCGCACAAGCGGACGACTTCCTGTAGTCGCCGACTACAGTCAGGATTCCTTTGGAACTCGG
>NW_025289071.1:0-1088 GCF_018294505.1 Triticum aestivum
CCAACTTTCAACCTTTTCAGAGTTCATTTGAAATTCTTTTCAATTTTAGGGTCTTATAGCTCAAAATAATTAGTAAATGCATGAAAAATAGCAAATGAAATCAGAAAGGATTGAAAAATGATGATGTGGCTTTGAATGGTGCATTTTGAACACACAAAAAGTCAGGAGTTCAAATTAGGTTAAAAAATGAAATCCCTTTGTAACACACGAGTTTCCGGATGAAATCCTGATACTTTGAAAGAGATTGTCCGTTTTGTACACGAAGTGCATCCAGTTTTTGCCGTAACCCTCTCAACTTTCTTGCACATGCTATGTGGATGAAATGATGATATCATGCCAACTTTCAACCTTTTCAGAGTTCATTTGAAATGCTTTTCAATTTTAGGGTCTTATAGCTCAAAATAATTAGTGAATGCATGAAAAATAACAAATGAAGTCAGAAAGGATTGAAAATTGATGATGTGGCTTTCAATGGTGCATTTTCAACACACCAAAAGTCAGGAGTTCAAATAAGGTTTAGAAAATGAAATCCCTTTGTAACACACGAGTTTCCCGATGAAATCCTGATACTTTGAAAGAGATTGTCCGTTTTGTACACGAAGTGCATCCAGTTTTTGCCGTAACCCTCTCAACTTTCTTGCACATGCTATGTGGATGAAATGATGATATCATGCCAACTTTCAACCTTTTCAGAGTTCATTTGAAATGCTTTTCAATTTTAGGGTCTTATAGCTCAAAATAATTAGTAAATGCATGAAAAATAACAAATGAAGTCAGAAAGGATTGAAAAATGATGATGTGTCTTTGAATGGTGCATTTTGAACACACAAAAAGTGAGGAGTTCAAATAAGTTTAAAAAAATGAAATCCCTTTGTAACAGACGAGTTTCCGGATGAAATCTTGATACTTTGAAAGAGATTGTCCGTTTTGTACACGAAGTGCATCCAGTTTTTGCCGTAACCCTCTCAACTTTCTTGCACATGCTATGTGGATGAAATGATGATATCATGCCAACTTTCAACCTTTTCAGAGTTCATTTGAAATTCTTTTCAATTTTAGGGTCTTATAGCTCAAAATAATTAGTAAAT
>NW_025289072.1:0-1088 GCF_018294505.1 Triticum aestivum
TTACCGTGTTTTATTATTTTGCACGAGTGCGGTAAGTCATAGCTGGGTGCTCACGATTCACGGGCCCAGCGTCGGCGTTGTGGCGCGGCAAGCGTGCACTGGTGCGGTTGAGAGGGAGGGGTGGAAACCGCGTTAAACTCGTCTCCGTAGTTGAGAGGGAGCGGCCAAAGCAATGTGCAATCGTCTTTGTAGTGGAGCTGGGAGGGGCAAGGATAAGGGACGAAGACCGGGGTAACATGTCGGATGCGATCATACCAGCACTAAAGCACCGGATCCCATCAGAACTCCGAAGTTAAGCGTGCTTGGGCGAGAGTAGTACTAGGATGGGTGACCTCCTGGGAAGTCCTCGTGTTGCATTCCCTTTTCAATTTTTTTCGCGCCGCTTGCAAAACAAAACGCACGTGTAAGTAATATATTTAGAAGTCCTCGTGTTGCATTCCCTTTTTAATTTTTTTCGCGCCGCTTGCAAAACAAAACGCACGTGTAAGTAATATATTTACCGTGTTTTATTATTTTGCACGAGTGCGGTAAGTCATAGCTGGGTGCTCACGATTCACGGGTCCAGCGTCGGCGTTGTGGCGCGGCAAGCGTGCACTGGTGCGGTTGAGAGGGAGGGGTGGAAACCGCGTTAAACTCGTCTCTGTAGTTGAGAGGGAGCGGCCAAAGCAATGTGCAATCGTCTTTGTAGTGGAGCTGGGAGGGGCAAGGATAAGGGACGAAGACCGGGGTAACATGTCGGATGCGATCATACCAGCACTAAAGCACTGGATCCCATCAGAACTCCGAAGTTAAGCGTGCTTGGGCGAGAGTAGTACTAGGATGGGTGACCTCCTGGGAAGTCCTCGTGTTGCATTCCCTTTTTAATTTTTTTCGCGCCGCTTGCAAAACAAAACGCATGTGTAAGTAATATATTTACCGTGTTTTATTATTTTGCACGAGTGCGGTAAGTCATAGCTGGGTGCTCACGATTCACGGGTCCAGCGTCGGCGTTGTGGTGCGGCAAGCGTGCACTGGTGCGGTTGAGAGGGAGGGGTGGAAACCGCGTTAAACTCGTCTCTGTAGTTGAGAGGGAGCGGCCAAAGCAATGT
>NW_025289073.1:0-1088 GCF_018294505.1 Triticum aestivum
ACCCCAAGGTCCGCTTACGTGTCGGTCATCAACACTGGCAGTTTTGGCCGATTTTGGCCCGTTTTGTGGACTACTACTCACTATTTTGGGGTCCCGGAGTGATTTCCACGATTAACGAACCCTGGAGTGCGTTTACGTGTCGGCCATCAACAATCACAATTTTGGCCGATTCTGACCCGTTTCTTGGATTATTACTCACTGTTTTGGGGTCCCAAAGCGATTTCCATAGTAGTATAACCCCAAGGTGCGCTTACATGTCGGTCATGAACATTGGCTGTTTTGGCCGATTCTGGCCCGTTTCATGGACTATTACTCAATGCTTTGGGGTCCAGGAGTGGTTTCCATGGTTACCTAACCCTCGAGTGCGTTTACGTGTCGGTCGTAAACACTCGCTCTTTTGGCCAATTCTGGCCTGTTTCATGGACTATTACTTACTATTTTGGGGTCCTAGAGTGACTTCCACAATTAACAAACCCTGGGGTGCGTTTATGCGTCGGTCATCAACACTCGCTATTTTGGTCGATTCTGGCCCGTTTCTTGGATTATTACTCACCGTTTTGGGGTCGCGAAGCGATTTCCATAATTGTTGAACCCCAAGGTCTGCTTACGTGTCGATCATCAACACTGGCAGTTTGGGCCGATTCTGGCCCGTTTGATGGACTATTACTCACTATTTTTGGGCCCCGGAGTGGTTTCCATGGTTAACAAACAATGCGGTGTGTTTACATGTCGGTCATCAACGCTCGCAATTTTGGCTTATTCTGACCTGTTTCTTCGAATATTACTCACTGTTTTGGGGTCCCGAAGCGATTTCCATAGGTGTTGGTCATCAACACTGGCAGTTTTGACCGATTCTGGCCCGGTTCTTGGACTATTACTCACTGTTTTGGGGTGCCAGAGCGATTTCCATAGTTGTTGAACCCCAAGAAGCGCTTACGTGTCGGTCATCAACACTGGCAGTTTTGGCTGATTCTAGCCCGTTTCGTGGACGATTACTCACTATTTGGGGTTCCCGGAGTGATTTCCATGATTAACGAACCCTGGGGTGCGTTTACGTGTCGGTGATCAATACTGGTAGTTTTGGCCGA
>NW_025289074.1:0-1088 GCF_018294505.1 Triticum aestivum
GCCGAATCAAGATAAGACTAGTAACGGCAAGCATATTGAACAATATCGACGCCCACAACTACTTTGTGTTCTACTCGTGCAAAGAATCTACGCAATAGACCTAGCTCATGATGCCACTGTTGGGGAACGTAGCAGAAATTCAAAAAATTTCCTACGTATCACCAAGATCTATCTATGGAGAGACCAGCAACGAGTAGAAAGGAGAGTGCATCTACATACCCTTGTAGATCGCTAAGCGGAAGCGTTCAAGTGAACGGGGTTGATGGAGTCGTACTCGTCGTGATTCAGATCACCGATGATCCTAGTGCCGAACGGACGGCACCTCCGCGTTCAACACACGTACAGCTCGACAATGTCTCCCATGCCTTGATCCAGCAAGGAGAGAGGGAGAGGTTGAGGAAGACTCCATCCAGCAGCAGCACAACGGCGTGGTGGTGATGGAGGAGCGTGGCAATCCTGCAGGGCTTCGCCAAGCACCTACGGGAGAGGAGGAGGTGTCACGGGAGGGAGGGAGGCGCCAAGGGCTCAGGTATAGATGCCCTCCCTCCCCTCCACTATATATAGGGGCAGGGGAGAGGGGGGAGGCGCAGCCTTGCCCCCTCCTCCAAGGAAGGGGTGCGGCTAAGGAGGGGGGAGGAGTCCATCCTCCCCAAGGCACCTCGGAGGTGCCTTCCCCCTTTAGGACTCTCCCCTTTTTCCTATATCTTGGCGCATGGGCCTCTAGGGGCTGGTGCCCTTGGCCCATGTAGGCCAAGGCGCACCCCCTACAGCCCATGTGGCCCCCCGGGGCAGGTGGCCCCACCCGGTGGGCCCTCGGGACCCTTCCGGTGGTCCCGGTACAATACCGATGACCCCGAAACTTGTCCCGATGGCCGAAACAGGACTTCCTATATATAAATCTTTACCTCCGGACCATTCCGGAACTCCTCGTGACGTCCGGGATCTCATCCGGGACTCCGAACAACATTCGGTAACCACATACAAGCTTCCTTTATAACCCTAGCGTCATCGAACCTTAAGTGTGTAGACCCTACGGGTTCGGGAGACATGCAGACATGACCGAGATGTTCTCCGGTCAATAACCAACA
>NW_025289075.1:0-1088 GCF_018294505.1 Triticum aestivum
AGAAACAATCACTATACTCTTGTTCATAAGGATAAAAATATTACTTTGCTTCCTATGACTCCTGATTCCATTTTGAAAGATGATATTAATAGAGCTAATAAAGCACAACAGGAGAAGAATAAGAGTGAAAATCAGATTGTGGCAAAAGAATTTGAGCAACAAATGAAGCCTAATAATAAACCATCTAGTGTTGCTTCTGAAATTAAATTAAAAAGTGCATGTTTATTTGCCACCAAATCTGATATTGATGAGCTAGATTTCAGCAAATCTGTTTGCTATGCTTTTGTGTGCAAAGAGGCATTATTTTCATTCGAGGACGTGCCTTCCTCTTTGCCTCCTGCTGTCACTAACATTTTGCAGGAGTTCGCTGACGTTTTTCCACAAGACGTGCCACCGGGATTACCGCCTATTAGAGGGATTGAGCATCAGATTGACTTAATTCCCGGTGCTTCACTGCCAAACCGTGCACCATACCGTACCAATCCAGAGGAGACGAAGGAGATTATGCGTCAAGTACAAGAGCTTCTCGACAAAGGTTATATACGCGAATCCCTTAGTCCTTGTGTTGTTCCTATTATTCTAGTGCCGAAAAAGGATGGTACATCACGTATGTGTGTTGATTGTAGAGGCATTAATAATATTACTATTCGCTATCGTCATCCTATTCCTAGGCTAGATGATATGCTTGATGAATTGAGTGGCTCTACAATATTCTCCAAAGTTGATTTGCGTAGTGGCTACCATCAAATTCGTATGAAATTGGGAGATGAATGGAAAACAGCATTTAAAACTAAGTTTGGATTATATGAGTGGTTAGTCATGCCTTTTGGGTTAACTAATGCACCTAGTACTTTCATGAGATTAATGAACGAAGTTTTACGTGCTTTCATTGGACGATTTGTGGTAGTTTACTTTGATGACATATTGATTTATAGCAGATCTTTGGAAGAATATTTGGAACATTTACGTGTTGTTTTTATTGCTCTACGTGATGCACGTTTGTTTGGTAACCTTGGGAAGTGCACCTTTTGCACCGACCGAGTATCTTTTCTTGGCTATGTTGTTACTCCACAGGGAATTGAAGTTGA
>NW_025289076.1:0-1088 GCF_018294505.1 Triticum aestivum
AAATGCCTCCTTATGCAAAGTATATGAAAGACATCATCACTAATAAGAGAAAAATACCGGAAGCTGAAATCTCCACTATGCTTGCTAATTACACTTTCAAAGATGAGTACCTAAAAAACTTGGAGATCCGGGAATACCAACTATACCTTGCTCCATTAAAAGAAATTGTGTAAAAACTACTTTATGTGATTTGGGAGCTTGTGTTAGTGTTATGCCTTTCTCTTGATATAAAAGACTTGATTTGAATAAACTCACACCTACTGAAATATCTTTGCAAATGGATGATAAATCAACCGCCATACCTATTGGTATTTGTGAGGATGTGCCCATTGTTGTTGCTAATGTTACTATTTTGACTGACTTTGTTATACTTGAGATGCCCCAGGATGAAAACATGTCGATTATCCTTGATAGACCCTTCTTGAATACTGCAGGGGCTGTTATTGATTGCAATAAAAGCAAGGTCACTTTTCATATCAATGGTAATGAGCATACGGTGCACTTTCCGAAGAAACAATTCCAAGTGAATGGTATTAATGTTATTGAAAAATCTCTGACAATCACTATTGGAAGTTTTCAACTACCTCTACCTACTGTCAAAAAGAAATATGAAATGCTTATTGTTGGGGACATTCATATCCCCCATTGAGGTTACTTAGTGATTTACGAAAGTTCTTGAGCTTCATGCTAATCGAAAGTGGTTGTTAATAAGACTTGATCAACCTTATTAATGGATCATTTTTGCGAGGTATGAAGTTGATGAATTTAGTAAGCACTGCCTTCTGTCCCTACCTTTTTGTTTTCTGTTTTTATTAGTCAAAAAATAAAATGCCATGCTTTTTCTGTTTTCTACTTTTTCTGTGCAAAACAAAGACCCAAAAATAAAAGTCCTCGGAATGCTCTGAAAATCTGACACGATTTTTTTCTGAATATTTATGAATTTCTGGTGCAAATAATATCAAAGGGAGGTGAACCAGGTGGGCACAACCCACCTGGGCACGCTAGAACCCCCAGGTGCGCCCTGGTGGGTGCTGCCCACCTGGTGGGCCCCCTCACTTACTTCTTCCTCCCACACCACTCCATTCACA
>NW_025289077.1:0-1088 GCF_018294505.1 Triticum aestivum
CCACATAAAGGGCTTTAAAAGAAATGCCACAGTCGGGCGTCTGAGCGACGCCACATAAAGGGCTTTAAAAGAAATGCCACAGTCGGGCGTCTGAGCGACGCCACATAAAGGGCTTTAAAAGAAATGCCACAGTCGGGCGTCTGAGCGACGCCACACAAAGGGCTTTAAAAGAAATGCCACAGTCGGGCGTCTGAGCGACGCCACATAAAGGGCTTTAAAAGAAATGCCACAGTCGGGCGTCTGAGCGACGCCACATAAAGGGCTTTAAAAGAAATGCCACAGTCGGGCGTCTGAGCGACGCCACATAAAGGGCTTTAAAAGAAACAATCATAATGAATATCCCTGGAGGTAGAACCATCCCAGAGATACTCGATAATAACAATAATATCATGGGTTAGTCAACAATAATAATAATCATCATAGATATCACAAGTCACGAGTAGTAATTCCATTTTTCTGGTTAACGGTTTCACCTCCGAAGACCGACACTAAGACCGACACCTGACCTATCCCAGACTGTAATCCTTAACCATGGACACGGCTATTCGAATAGGTTTATTCTCTGCAGAGGGTGTACTCTTTACCCACGAGTAACGGATTTCTCTAGTCCAGCAGGACTAATTCCATCTACGGTCTTTTTGTTGAAAACACACCTAACTTGCACACACCAGCTTATCTCACACGTGTGTGGAATCACCCACGACACCTGTTAAGCAAACTCTAAGTGGGGAGGCTACAACCTCGCGTAGCATGGGATCAAATTTATATCGCGCGCTCTAAGGGGTGGCCTCCCCTCTCGGTCCCAACCGGAAACACCCATGCCCCCGGACCAGGTGGCCTGCCTACCAGCTACAACCGGTATCTTCCACCATGGCCTCTCTGTACGGTGTGTGCTGGAAAGAGGTTGACAACTTACTGAACCGTACTCTACTTGCTGTAGAGACGAGTGGTAGTACGAAACAAGTATGGGGGTTACTGGAACAAGACTCGATCTACGGTCGACTCAGGAGGTTCAAGTATTCCCTGCATGATTAGCATGACGCATATATTTCATCCAACAAAGTCACCGCTCATATCACCTTACCATG
>NW_025289078.1:0-1088 GCF_018294505.1 Triticum aestivum
GACGAGCACAGATCCCCAGATTCAGATCAGGATGCCTCGACAGCTAGAGCGCAGTCGAGCCACCTACCGCTATATCTCTCGTCGCCCACACGGCCGAGAGACGTAGCCACCACCACCGCCATGGAGCCCGCCAGAGAACCCATTATGTGGACCACCTTCGAAGGCCACTGCCGCAGCCTCCAAGATTGAAGACAATGCCAATTGTCCGCTTCATAATGCCCAAACCATGGCCGGTAAAGCCCGACACCGGTCACTAAGCCAGGGTCAGCACCACCACGATAGGGGATCCCACACTATCAGATTCAGGGCTCCGTAGACCCAAGAAAGTTCGAACTCTGGGGCGTGTGCGAAGATCTCAACCTCCCAAGTCTCAAGCTCGTCTTCCTACAGCCTAGCCTCACCGGGTGCATGCACAAGCGGGGAGAAGATGAACACAATAGTTTACCCAGGTCCAGGACACATTGGGATGTAAAACCCTACTCCTGCTTTCGGGTGGATTGGCCTCACAAGGGGCTGAGAATGAACAAGTACAGTGGATGAATAGCCTCGCGAGGGCTATGGTAGTGAGGGTGAAAAGCATCTGATCCCCCACTATGGTGGTGGCTAACCTCTCTTTATAGTGGCCCTGGTCCTCTTCCCTCAAAACTTAGGCGGGAAGGGATCCCACAGCGACCAATTTGAAAGGGGACAAGAAGTACATCTAATCCTAACGAAAGGTGGTCCTCACCTACAAAGCTTCTGGTCGTGACACAACGATGGGCTCGGTGATGACATCCGCCCTGCCGAGCCCGTGGTCTTGGTCTTGTAGCACCGGAATGGAAACCTTTGGGAGATTCCTCATGAACCCGCGCTCGTCCTTGCTCCATTAGCACCGAAAGGGAAACTGTCTCCTCTGCGCCTGCTAGCGCCCGCCTGGACATGGTTGTCATGGCACACGTCATCGCAGCCACGTGAGGCTGGGTACCTGCATAGAAATCTCCACTCCTCAGGAAGCCGCCCGGGGAGGCCGCTCCCTCTGGAGGTCTTAGTGCCATCCGCCTCACGAGGCCAGGGCCCTCTTGAGGGTCTTGTCTTGTCGGCCTTGTAGA
>NW_025289079.1:0-1088 GCF_018294505.1 Triticum aestivum
GAAATCGTAATACACGTGTGAATACATAGACCATAACATGTCCCTAGTAAGCCTCTAGTTGACTAGCTCGTTGATCAACAGATAGTCATGGTTTCCTGGCTATGGACATTAGATCTCGTTGATAACGGGATCACATCATTAGGAGAATGATGTGATGGACAAGACCCAATCCTAAGCATAGTACAAGATCGTGTAGTTCGTTTGCTAGAGCTTTTCCAATGTCAAGTATCCTTTCCTTAGACCATGAGATCGTGTAACCCCCGGATACCGTAGGAGTGCTTTGGGTGTACCAAACGTCACAACGTAACTGGGTGACTATAAAGGTGCACTACAGGTATCTCCGAAAGTGTCTGTTGGGTTGACACGGATCGAGACTGGGATTTGTCACTCCGTATGACGAAGAGGTATCTCTGGGCCCACTCGGTAATGCATCATCATAATGAGCTCAAAGTGACCAAGTGTTTGGTCACGGGATCATGCATTACGGTACGAGTAAAGTGACTTGCCGGTAACGAGGCTGAACGAGGTATTGGGATACCGACGATCGAGTCTCGGGCAAGTAACGTACCGATTGACAAAGGGAATTGAATACGGGGTTGTTTGAATCCTCGACATCGTGGTTCATCCGATGAGATCATCGAGGAGCATGTGGGAGCCAACATGGGTATCCAGATCCTGCTGTTGGTTATTGCCCGAGAGCCGCCTCGGTCATGTCTACGTGTCTTCCGAACCCGTAGGGTCTACACACTTAAGGTTCGGTGACGCTAGGGTTGTATGAATATGAGTATGCAGCAAACCGAATGTTGTTCGGAGTCCCGGATGAAATCCCGGACGTCATGAGGAGTTTCGGAATGGCCCGGAGGTAAAGAATTATATATAGGAAGTGCTGTTTCGGCCATCAGGAAAGTTTCGGAGTCACCCGGTATTGTACCGGGACCACCGGAAGTGTCCCGGGGGTCCACCGGGTGGGGCCACCCATCCCGGAGGGCCCCATGGACTGAAGTGGGGAGGGGAACCAGCCCATAGTGGGCTGGTGCGCCCCCCTTGGCCCACCCCCTGCGCCTAGGGTTGAAACCCTAGGGTGGGGG
>NW_025289080.1:0-1088 GCF_018294505.1 Triticum aestivum
ATTTTAATCAACAACATAATCATTTTCATCATGGTCTGAACTCAGGGAATTTTTTAATCAAAGCGACAATCTATATTTGATAATAAGCAAGTAACATCAAAATGTGTAAACAAAAATCACTATTGATTTTCAAGGAATAATGTTTTTATGTAATACCAATCAATACTCCTATTTCATATCATGTCCCCAATCAATCGAGGATTTGTCATATTCAACATTTTATCATACACAACCTAGAGTTTCAGTCAAACAATTAATATTTATGATGAACCTTTTCAACTACTTAGCACTTTGTTCAATGATGAACTTACAAGAAGTGGTCTTAGCACTTATGATGGCAAATAGAATGATGCTGGGGATTTATAAGAAGACAAAAATAAGAACGACTGTCATCAATGCGGTTGATCATTAGCAATTGAGGGTCCTTACAATCGGTATTACTATGAGGATTACATGGATTGTCCTGAAACAGATACACTAGAACCATAAGTGTATGAAAGCTCTCCTAATGTTACTAACTTGGTGCGGATCAAACTTGCTTACTTATGACGACATCAAGCATTTGAGAAAGCTCGTCGACGGAATATACGAGCCAATTTATGTAATGTAAAAAATCCTACTAGCATATGAAATGAATAATATGAAAACTCTATATTTGAAATACATGGTGCTACTTTGAAGTACAAGTGTGTATAAAGGATAGTATAGTGTGCCTCCTCTCTCCTTTTCTCTCTTTTTTATATTTTCTTTCTCTTTTTCTGGTGGGCTCTTTGACCTTTCTTGGTGCGGTAGATGTGGCGAAGTAGTAGATCCAAAAAACGAGGAACCACCGAAAGCTGACGCCGGCATGACCGAAACTGGCCAAGAAACCATGTAGCAGCATATGGCGATATCTTCACAACTGCTAGTTGTAGAGGCCAAGTTCATGAAATTTCAGTGGCAGCCTTCGAACGACCCTTTTCCACTAATGACAGAAACCAAGTTTTTCGCAATTAATTAAGTCGTTGAGAGGAGTGCACTTTCATTATGCCTATCCCTCACCTCAATTGAAACGCATTCTATCCTTTCCGATTGATTAGGCCGATGGA
>NW_025289081.1:0-1088 GCF_018294505.1 Triticum aestivum
CTTGCTACTGCTCTGGAACACTTAGGCTGGCCGGCATGTGTCCTTCTTCGTTCCTGTGTCTGTCCCTTCGGGGAAATGTCACGCTTTGAGTACCGGAGTCCTGTTAGCCCGCTACAGCCCGGTTTACCGGAGTCCTGCTAGCCCAGTGCTACAGCCCGGACCCACTTGCTGATGACCGACACGTTCGAGGCTGGGTCATGGATGCCTGTCCCTGTAAGTCTGTGCCACTTTGGGTTTACGACTAGTCATGTCAGCCCGGGCTCCTTATCATATGGATGCTAGCGACACTATCATATACGTGAGCCAAAAGGCGCAAACGGTCCCGGGAAAAGGTAAGACGACACCCGTGGGGATACCGTGCGTGAGGCCGCAAAGTGATATGAGGTGTTACCGGCTAGATCGATGTGACATCGAGTCGGGGTCCTGACAGCGTTGGCATCAGAGCCAGGTTGCCTGTAGGTTCTCCAAGCCAAATTGGTCGATGTTGAGTCTAGAAATTCTTTAGTTATATGTAGGGGAATTGTTTGTGGGTTGGAACGTAAGGCTCTTTTTACTCCTTTATCTTATGACTTTCTGATCTGAGTCAGTCCATTCTTCCACCGGGGGTTAAGGAATTAGGATCTGTTCTCTCTATCAGGATCACGAGTTACTAATCAGTAGTACCTTATAAGTTTGATGGTTATAAGCCTAGTTCAGTTCTACTACCACCTTATGTTGTTAGAATGGTTTCAGAACTTTGATATGATGATGTTGAGTATGTACGAAATCCTTTGTCAAATGTCTCAAATCCTTCTTGAGCATTTACAGCTGTTATGCTGCCGAAATTTTGCTAGAAGTTCTAATGCCTTTGCATTATGATTGCGCTTTCAGATGGCCACTCGCGACCTCAATCAAGTGGTTCGCCTGACTCGATGCCTAGATGTACCCGGCCATACTGCTAAGTTGGTCAGGGTAATGACTGAGGCTGGATACCGCTGGTATCCCGAGTACACGGTCGAAGAGCAATTCCGGGACTTCAATCAAAGCCAGTATCTCTGCACTGTCAGGATATTTCCATCTTATCCTGGATCCACCGAGCCTCTTCACTG
>NW_025289082.1:0-1088 GCF_018294505.1 Triticum aestivum
TCGTCGACGGTGGCGTCTGGCTCCTGGACTCCAGCATCTGGTTGCGACAACCAGAAAGAAAGGAAAGGGGAAAAAAGGGGGGAGAAAGCAACCGTGAGTACTCATCCAAAGTACTCGCAAGCAAGGAACTACACTACATATGCATGGGTGTATGTGTAAGGAGGCCATATCAGTGGACTGAACTGCAGAATGCCAGAATAAGAGGGGGATAGCTAATCCTGTCGAAGACTACGCTTCTCGCAGCCACCGTCTTGCTTCACGTAGAAGAGAGTAGATTGAAGTCCTCCAAGTAGCATCTCCAAGTAGCATCTCCAAATAGCATCTCCAAGTAGCATCTCCAAATAGCATCTCCAAGTAGCATCGCATAGCATAATCCTACCCGGCGATCCCCTCCTCATAACCCTGAGAGAGAGCGACCACCGGTTGTATCTGGCACTTGGAAGGGTGTGTTTTATCAAGTATCCGGTTCTAGTTGTCATAAGCTCAAGGTACAACTCCAAGTCGTCCTGTTACCGAAGATCACGGCTATTCGAATAGATTAACTTCCCTGCAGGGGTGCACCACATAACCCAACACGCTGGATCCCATTTGGCCGGACACACTTTCCTGGGTCATGCCCGGCCTCGGAAGATCAACACGTCGCAGCCCCACCTAGGCAAAACAGAGAGGCCAGCACGCCGGTCTAAACCTAAGCACACAGGGGTCTGGGCCCATCACCCATAGCACACCTGCACGTTGCGTACGCGGCCGAAAGCAGACCTAGCCTAGTGGTGTTCCAGTCCAATTCGGCGCGCGCCGCTCCGTCGCTGACGTCTGAAGTGCTTCGGCTGATACCACGACGTCGGGATACCCATAACTACTCCCACGTAGATGGTTAGTGCGTATAGGCTCGTAGCCGACTCAGATCAAATACCAAGATCTCGTTAAGCGTGTTAAGTATCCGCGAACGCCGAACAGGGCCAGGCCCACCTGTCTCCTAGGTGGTCTCAACCTGCCCTGTCGCTCCGCCACAAAGTAACAGTCGAGGGCCGTCGGGAACCCAGGCCCACCTCTACCGGGATGGAGCCACCTGTCCTTTCAGCCCCCTC
>NW_025289083.1:0-1088 GCF_018294505.1 Triticum aestivum
TCAGTGATGATGTGGAGTCTCAATTTACTCAAAAGACAGTGTTGTAACGACAGTAGCTGAATCTGGTTGCAGAAATACAATTTTCTCCATAATGCGCAGTCAACAACTTAATGAGTTCAGCAGAAGGTTTTAACTAAATATTCTGGAGGTGTGAGCATCAACAATAAATCTTCTCCAATGCTTTACACTTCCCAATGACAAAACAAAGTTGTATCTCTAGCCAAGTTTCAACAGGAGCCAACCTCAAATCCTTCAACTTCTCACAACAGAAAATCATATCTATTCAGGTTGTGAGCGTTGTACGAGGAATCATAACCCACAACAGAACCCCAGAAGTTCTCCCTCGATCTCAAATTCAAACTTTTGGAGCTTCGTCCATCCTGGACCGAACTTTAGGTGGCCATACTAACTGACTCCCTTTCAGTTCTTTATTACAAAATTCTTCCAATGATCATTCCAATCCAAGGACCTCCAACCATTTTATGTTGTCTACTCCCTCCGTCCCAAATTACTTATCGTAGAAATGGATACAAATTAACGTATCTAGAACTAAAAATAAGTCTAGATATCCAGTATCTAGATTTCGAGTATTGACTGACGGGTGGTAATCACTACAAAATGGATATGTGTCGTGTTGCTTTTTGTGTACGGAGTTCAAACCAAGATGTTATTTTCTGAAACATTTTGTAATGGTAAAGCACTTGACGATCTACATGCCTGATTTGTTTCACTAATTTTTTTCGATTCTAAAAAAATAATTTTGGCGTCCCAGGAGGCAAAAATCCTCTCTCGGGTGTATGCATGTTATCTAAATAAAAAACAAGGTGGAAGCAAAAAAGAAACGATACTAACATATGCATGGCGAATCCTCTCTCGGGTGTATGCATGTTATCTACATTCTCGAAGGAATCCGTGTGTGAATTGCAGTGAGGAGATGATCGAATCCGTTGGAGAAGAGGAAATGAGATAACATAAACAGTCTGTTGTGGGTCGGCGCGGGTGGGGTTAGGGTTACCTCCTCGTAGAGAGGCAGGGGTCGAGGCGGCGTCGGGGCGGCGGGGCAGCGTCCGGGCGGCGGGGTCGGGGCG
>NW_025289084.1:0-1088 GCF_018294505.1 Triticum aestivum
TCCCTCGCCCTTGGTACCGATGTTGTTGCCGGCGTAACTGACAGGCTATCCTCTGACATGCCTTGCTTACATGATCGTGCAAGACATCACCGCTTTCCTACTTATAACCCACATGATGGGCCCATAACCCACAGTTTCACAGGATCGAAACCTGACTCTCCTGTACACCCCTGTTCCCAAAGTCAATAGTCACGCTTGGCTTCATGTGTAATTCATGAGCCACCTTCCTAGTGATCTGTTCCGGTATCAGATGCAATACTTAAACTTGATGCTTTGAACCCCTTTCACACTCTTTTTCAGGCATCGAACGATTGTCTATCCGCTTGGAACCCCTTATTGTACCTTCTTACCTTACTCTCGATTTGTTCAACTCGAGAGATACCCCTATGTTTCGTTCATCGAGTTAGCCCCCAGGTACCTAACATGTGTTGAGCTCCGTCCTTCCCGAGTCTTCCCCCTAATCTTTTTCGTAAGTGCGATGGAGATCCTGAAGAAAGGATGTCGGATTCATATGATGACTTGAAGCATAGAAGTGAAGAAATCGATGTAATGGATCGACCTCTTCGAGAAGAGCAACCAAGACCGAGAGGATCCGTTAGAATTTCGTAACCAATTCTTTTCCCCTTACTCTACCTCTTAAATCTCGGGACGAGATTTCTCGTAGTGGAGGAGAATTGTGACGTCCGGATAGTTATGCTACAGTAAACCTATGCAAATGATGCCACGTCACCTCCGTTACTGTCGCTAATCTCGCGTTAGTTCAAAATGATTCAAATTCAAAATTAAAATATAGGCAAACATTAAAAGGTTTCAAACATCAAAACAAAAATGTTCGGAATGACACATAATTAAGTTTACTAAATTAGGTGCAACTTATGTATTTTTTTCAAAAACTAAAATGTTTAGGAAATGAGAGAAAACAGAAAAGAAAATAAAGAAAAGGGAAAAGGGAAAAGGACAAAACAAAAGAAACAAAAAAAGGCAAACCCTCCCTGGCCAACTGGGCCGAACGGCCCAGCTGGCCGCCGAACCAACCGGCCCAGGCTGGGCCCCCCTCACTCCCTTATCGCCCCGCACCCCCAGAACAC
>NW_025289085.1:0-1088 GCF_018294505.1 Triticum aestivum
GGAACATAAGATTTGGTCTAAGTACTGATGGCATGAATCCTTTTGGCGAGCAGAGCTCCAGCCATAGCACCTGGCCCGTGACTCTATGCATCTACAACCTTCCTCCTTGGTTGTGCATGAAGCGGAAGTTCATTATGATGCCAGTGCTCATCCAAGGTCCAAAGCAACCCGGGAACGACATCGATGTGTACCTAAGGCCATTAGTTGATGAACTTTTACAGTTGTGGGCCAGACCTGGTGTACGTGTCTGGGATGAGCACAAAGGAGAGGAATTTGACCTACGAGCGTTGCTTTTTGTAACCATCAACGATTGGCCTGCTCTTAGTAACCTTTCGGGACAGACAAATAAGGGATACAATGCATGCACGCACTGCTTACATGAGACTGAAAGTGTACGTTTGGTTAATTGTAAGAAGAACGTGTACCTGGGTCATCGTCGATTTCTTCCCCGAAATCATAACGTAAGAAAGAAAGGCAAGCATTTCAACGGCAAGGAAGATCACCGGCCGAAGCCTGCGGAACGTACTGGTGCTGAGATATTTGATATGGTCAAGGATTTGAAAGTCATCTTTGGAAAGGGTCCTGGCGGACAATCAGTTCCGCGGGGAGTTGACGGGCACGCACCCATGTGGAAGAAGAAATCTATATTTTAGGAGCTAGAATATTGGAAAGTCCTAGATGTCCGCTCTGCAATCGACGTGATGCATGTTACGAAGAATATTTGCGTGAACCTGCTAAGCTTCTTGGGCGTGTATGGGAAGACAAATGATACAAAGGAAGCACGGCAGGACCAGCAACTTTTGAAAGACCCAGATGACCGGCATCCGGAATGGTTTCAAGGTCATGCCAGCTACGCTCTTACCAAAGAAGAGAAGGTCATTTTTTTTGAATGCCTGAGCAGTATGAAGGTCCCGTCTGGCTTCTCGTCGAATATAAAGGGAATAATAAACATGGCGGAGAAAAAGTTCCAAAACCTGAAGTCTCACGACTGCCACGTGATTATGACGCAATTGCTTCCGATTGCTTTGAGGGGGCTCCTACCGGAAAATGTTCGAGTAGCCATTGTGAAGCTATGTGCATTCCTCAAT
>NW_025289086.1:0-1088 GCF_018294505.1 Triticum aestivum
ATGTGATGGACAAGACCCAATCCTAAGACTAGCACAATAGATCGTGTAGTTCATTTGCTAGAGCTTTGCCAATGTCAAGTATCTCTTCCTTCGACCATGAGATCGTGTAACTCCTGGATACCGTAGGAGTGCTTTGGGTGTATCAAACGTCACAACGTAACTGGGTGACTATAAAGGTGCACTGCAGGTATCTCCGAAAGTATCTATTGTTTTATGCGGATCGAGACTGGGATTTGTCACTCCGTGTAAACGGAGAGGTATCTCTGGGCCCACTCGGTAGGACATCATCATATGCGCAATGTGACCAAGGAGTTGATCACGGGATGATGTGTTACGGAACGAGTAAAGTGACTTGCCGGTAACGAGATTGAACAAGGTATCGGTATACCGACGATCGAATCTCGGGCAAGTAAAATACCGCTAGACAAAGGGAATTGTATACGAGATCGATTGAGTCCTTGACATCGTGGTTCATCCGATGAGATCATCATGGAACATGTGGGAGCCAACATGGGTATCCAGATCCCGCTGTTGGTTATTGACCGGAGAACGTCTCGGTCATGTCTGCATGTCTCCCGAACCCGTAGGGTCTACACACTTAAGGTTCGATGACGCTAGGGTTATAAAGGAAGCTTGTATGTGGTTACCGAATGTTGTTCGGAGTCCCGGATGAGATCCCGGACGTCACGAGGAGTTCCGGAATGGTCCGGAGGTAAAGATTTATATATAGGAAGTCCTGTTTCGGCCATCGGGACAAGTTTCGGGGTCATCGGTATTGTACCGGGACCACCGGAAGGGTCCCGGGGGCCCACCGGGTGGGGCCACCTGCCCCGGGGGGCCACATGGGCTGTAGGGGGTGCGCCGTGGCCTACATGGGCCAAGGGCACCAGCCCCAAGAGGCCCATGCGCCTGGGGAAACCCTAAAGGAAGAGTCCCAGCAGGGGAAGGCACCTCCTAGGTGCCTTGGGGGGGGGGGGAGGACTCCTCCCCTGGCCGCCGCCCCCTTGGAGATTGGATCTCCTAGGGGCTGGCGCACCCCCCCCCCTTGGGATCCCTATATATAGTGGGGTAGGAGGGCCTCCCAAACA
>NW_025289087.1:0-1088 GCF_018294505.1 Triticum aestivum
AAAAAAAATTAGGGTTAGTTCATCATATCCGAACCAATCTGAGCCTTTGCATAATCTTTTTAGGGTTTTGCTTTGTTGAATTTGCGGTTGCATCGTCGTGTCTAGTTGCTGGTCTTAGAGTCTAGTCTTTTAGAGTTTCGAGTTCTGGTCATAAGTTGTCACGCCGCCGCCGCACCATCATCATCGCCCCTGCCATCTACCACCACCTCACGAATCCGTATCCATATACCACCACCAATCCGTGTCCATATACCACCACCGATCCATATCCATATACTACCACCGCTTCCACCACCGCTGCCATATACCACCACCATATATCCACCACCAATCCGAGTTCTTTGCTTTTAGGTTTGTTTTCGGGATCCACCTAGATTCCGATTCGTGTTTCCTTGCCGGAGTCGGGTAGCCACGCTCCGTTTAGGCCCAAAATTTTTCGAAAACGCATTTTTCGAAAAATTTTCTGGCTATCCTATTTTTAGGTGTTTCTGAGTGTTTTGAGACAGGTGCCATTATAGGAAGTTTTTTTTGACCCGTTTCCAGTTTTTGGGTCCGGGCAGTAAAAAAAAAAAATTTGGTCAAAAAAATTTCGTGCCCATCCTGTCAGTTTGAGCTAAGAAGAGTTTTGAGACACTCGCCAATATAGTGATTTTTCGCAAAAAAAAAGCAGCGCAAAAAAAAGCGCAAAAAAAAAGAGCGAAAAAAAAAATTCCAGAGTGTGCTTTTCCCTTGTTTACGTGCCGCGCCGTGATTTTGTTAGTGTTCTAGGCTCGCGTCTCTAGCACAGTCTAGCCTAGGACCAGCACAGTACCGTCGTTGAGCGTTTATTCAACTTTGCATCTCTGAATTGATTATTGCTGACCCTTTTTGCTACCATATTATAAGCCTTCCCAGCTCCACATACATCTACGTCGTGCGTTTGACTCTCCCTGGTAATCGCTCTATCCAAGCTTTGAGAGTTTTTGACTACAACGGTTGCCGATCACCGCCTGCTGCTGGGTAAGAACTGGTAAGAATTTGAGATTTGCTTGACGGATTTGTGACACCCACCACCACCACTTGTTCGTAGTCTGTAGGATCATATTCTT
>NW_025289088.1:0-1088 GCF_018294505.1 Triticum aestivum
ACCCGTTTCGTGGTCTATTACTCACCGTTTTGGGGTCCCAAAGCGATTTCCATGGTTGTTGAACCCCAAGGTGCTCTTACGTGTCGGTCATCAACAGTCACGGTTTTGGCCGATTATGGCCCGTTTCATGGACTATTACTCCCTATTTTGGGGTCCCGGAGTGATTTCCACGGTTGACGAACACCGGGGTGCTTCTACGTGTCGCTTATCAACACTCGCAGTTTTGGCCGATTATGGCCGTTTCATGGACTATTACTCACTGATTTCGGGTCCCTCAGCGATTTATTGATTAACAAACCCCGGGGTGCGTTTATGTATCGTTCATCAAAAGTCCTAGGTTTGTCCGTTTCTGGGCTCTTTTATTGACTATTACTCATTGTTTTGGGGTCCCAAAGCGATTTCCATGGTTATCGAGCCCCAAGATGTGCTTACATGTTGGTGGTCAAGACTCGCAAAATAGGCCAATTCTGGCCCGTTTTGTGGACTACTACTCACTGTTTTGTGGTCCCGGAGTGATTTCCACGATTGACGAACTTAACCCCGGGGTGCGTTTATGTGCCAGTCATCAACACTCACAGTTATGGTCGATTCTGCTCCGTTTCATTGACTATTACGCACTGTTTCGAGGTCTCGGAGTGATTTCCACGATTAAGGAACCCCATGGTGCGTTTAAGTGTCGGTCATCAACACTCGCAGTTCTTGTCGATTCTGACCCGTTTCGTGGTCTATTACTCACCGTTTTGGGGTCCCAAAGCGATTTCCATGGTTGTTGAACCCCAAGGTGCTCTTACGTGTCGGTCATCAACAGTCACGGTTTTGGCCGATTATGGCCCGTTTCATGGACTATTACTCCCTATTTTGGGGTCCCGGAGTGATTTCCACGGTTGACGAACACCGGGGTGCTTCTACGTGTCGGTTATCAACACTCGCAGTTTTGGCCGATTATGGCCGTTTCATGGACTATTACTCACTGATTTCGGGTCCCTCAGCGATTTATTGATTAACAAACCCCGGGGTGCGTTTATGTATCGTTCATCAAAAGTCCTAGGTTTGTCCGTTTCTGGGCTCTTTTATTGACTATTACTCAT
>NW_025289089.1:0-1088 GCF_018294505.1 Triticum aestivum
AAGAAGAAGAAGAAGAAGAAGAACAACAACAACAACAACAACAACAACAACAACAACAACAACAACAACAACAACAACAACAACAACAACAACAACAACAACAACAACAACAACAACAACAACAACAACAACAACAACAACAACAACAGAAAGCAAGCCCCTTATCCCTATCTTAACTTCACTATACCAGCCAGCCATCAGCCCTGCTTAGCCATACATCAGCTCTACCATTACTATACGCATTCTACCTACGCTTTTATGGAAAGAAAGAAGAAAGGTTGGATGGTTGATCCACACAAATAAGAGATATGTAGGCCCAACCTTCAATTGCAGAGAATAGCAAGCCCCCTTTGCTGAACAGATGTATAGAGGAAAAGGGTGACCCACATCGCAAGGGCTTTCCGATTGTGTGAATCAGAGCCCAAGAGAAGATCAATTCATTAGGAGACAGGTATCGATGCTTGCCAGCAGGAGAAAGATCACTAGGTTCAGTCTCTGATCTGATCAATAGGGTTCCCTAGGTACATTCCCGTGCTCCCGCAGGTTGTTGCTGTTGTTGCTGTTGTTGTTGTTGCTGTTGTTGCTGTTAAGATATGCCAATAGAAAGAAGGATGACCCTGCGATGAAAGCAATCTACATCTACATGATTCCAAGATGGTAAAAGATATAAAGTCAAAGTGCTATGGAACGCATGGTGAACAACCTGCGGGAGCACGGTAATCCCGACGAGTAGGATCCAGAGGAACTCAGGCAGAAGTACTGCCTCCTTGATTGGATCGCACATGTCAACTGGCTTTTCAGAGACCTAAAAAGACGAAGCCCCTCTCCTCCCTCTGTAACTAGAGAGGTAGGCAAACCTGAGTTTAGAGCCACCTCGATTCGGGATGTCGGAACACCAACCGGATCGGAAACCTCATCCTAAACTTACTTCGGAATAGGTTCGAGAGCTTCCATTTCAATGTGTCTTTCCAAAAATCTTTGGTATGCCTTTTCCTGGTCAAAAGGTTTGTTTGGGAAAGCTTCTAAATCTAGGGTTCAATGTCTCCGAAAAACCCCCTGGGGCAGGATAGTAAAGAGCTGATTCTAGG
>NW_025289090.1:0-1088 GCF_018294505.1 Triticum aestivum
TCTACAACCGACTCATGTGATCCAAGTATCCACCAACAATATTACCACTAGTGAAATCAATCACCACTCCTCGAGCCTCACCATGCTATGCCGGGCATACTCGTCACAACGAGGGATTAGGGACAAGCTCGTGTCTACCCAAGACCACGACTTTCCCGCTTCCTACCGGTGTGCAAGAGAAGCTCACGAGGGCGATCCAAATCCTTAGGGTATCCATTGCTGGCCACAAACAACTCCAAAGTGCACTCATGCACGAGACTACATCGATACATAAACTGTCACATATACTCCAAGTCAAAAGGTGCTGTGATCGCATCAAAACACCACAACAAATATTATGCCAGAGTTCAGAAATGCTTGCCTTCAAGAGTATGCAAAGGATGCACTTATTGGAAGCTTTCCTTTTCCTCCAAAAATCCTATTTTGCAAAATACACAAATACAAATATTTCAAACACAGTACCAAAACCTGTCTCAAATATTTTTGACATAAATCTTAAAATAAACTAGATGAAATTTGAGAGAGGTAGGAAAAAGAATCAACTCATTTGGAGTTTTATTTTAAAAGTTATAGCCAGTCAAAGTTTGGTCAAATCTGTTTTTAAATAAAACCAGAAAAGAGGAAAACGCTTCAGCAGAAATACGCTTACGCAGCAGGGAAAACGCACTCGGGGTTTTGCGCCTCCACTTAAACAGAGAGAGGGCGCTGCGCGGGTCGCTGACAGTGGGTCCAGAGGGCCCACTAGTCAGGTTTGACCGTTCCTTCCCTCCTTCTCTTCTCTTCTTCCCGACGGGAGCGGGGCTCCGGCGATCGTCGGCGACGAACGGCGGCGCCTCACGGGCATCCAAGGGCGGGGATGGAACGGCTAGACCGAGGCGGTCCTTTAGGTGGTGGTTGGGTCGACGGAGGTGGCAGGAATCGCCGGCGGCGAGCTCCGCGGCGGGGAAAAGCTACGGTGGTGGAGTGACTTTGGGGTTCCGGTGGTCTCCGACCGGAGTTGGGTAGCTGGGCAGCTCCGCAAGGCTACGGGGAGGGTCTTGGTGGTGCTGGTTGGGCGAGAGGGTGGCCGGTTGCGACGAATCGCACCG
>NW_025289091.1:0-1088 GCF_018294505.1 Triticum aestivum
TTTTGGCTCACGTATATGATAGTGTCGCTAGCATCCATATGATAAAGAGCCCGGGCTGACATGACTAGTCGTAAACCCAAAGTGGCACAGACTTACAGGGACAGGCATCCATGACCCAGCTTCGAACGTGTCGGTCATCAGCAAGTGGGTCCGGGCTGTAGCACTGGGCTAGCAGGACTCCGGTAAACCGGGCTGTAGCGGGCTAACAGGACTCCGGTACTCAAAGCGTGACATTTCCCCGAAGGGACAGACACAGGAACGAAGAAGGACACATGCCGGCCAGCCTAAGTGTTCCAGAGCAGTAGCAAGCTACCATGGCTCAGCGGTAACACTAGGAGACATTTCCCGGTAAGACAGGCTACTAAAGATAAACAACTAGATAGTCAGATCCCACACATACCAAGCATTTCAATCATACACACAATATGCTCGATATGTGCAAATACAACGAAGCATCACAACATGACTCTATGATACAAGTACTTTATTTAGGGCTCAGGGAGCCATACATAACATACACAAAGGTACGGGTCTCATGACCCAACATACAAGTCATACAATCATACAAACCAGCAGCGGAAGTAACTTGTCTGAGTACAGACAACTAGTAAAATAAAAGAGGCTTGGAAAGCCTAGCTATACTACGTGGTCCTTCACAAGCTCAGGGTCACCACCTGGTTCTTTAGCCTACTCGTTGATGTCAACGTCTACATAGAACCCATCAGAAGGGGTTGCAGCGTCTTCTGTAAAATGTAGATTATAGCAACATGAGTACAAAGGTACTCAGCAAGACTTACATCAGATCCTACATACATGCATAGTATCAAGAAGGGTTGGTGGAGTTATTGCAGCAAGCCAGCTTTGACTCTTGGCTAGGCTATCCTACGATACTCCAACTTGAAATGGTTTTGCGCACACGAGTCCACTACTCACCACTTCAATACACTACCGAGGATCCACCTCCGTCTTCCTACGGAAGAGCCATCCTCGGCACTCACACTTATCTTGAGGCTTTTAGTAGTTTCCATTTACTTATCTATGAACTGTATAGGCAACCAAGTAGTCCTTTACCGCGGACGCGGCTATTC
>NW_025289092.1:0-1088 GCF_018294505.1 Triticum aestivum
ACGATCGTCCTGCGGTTTGATGACATCCACGCTATGTTGAACCTTCATCCGCTGCACTACACCTTCGTTCGGCTATTTTCGCTGAGTATGGAGATGCGGATCATTCGCGACAAGACCCCGGACATCGTGATAGTCGACCCCTTCTACATGCGTGCCAAGATCTTGGGCAGCACTGGGGACCGGCAAGTCGCGAGTTCTTACCTCGAAGGCGTCATTCTGGCAAACCAAGATAAGGACAACTTCCTCGTGCCTTACTTTCCCGAGTAAGTCCTCCCCTCAACCGCCCCGTAACATATGAATTCTTAGATTTCGATCGTTTTTCTTTTAACATTCCGTGTTTTCTGCAGTGACACACATTGCACGCTCATCCTCCTAAGCCCCAAATATTCCATGGCCACGTATTTCGACCCGGACCGTCAGTCGAACGTAGACTACACAAATGTCAAGAAGGTTCTTGATGATGTTCTCCCCGGCTACGTCAAATCTGGAGGCACCTTCACCAGGCCTATTCGTAAGTACGGCAAGCACTTGTTCTCCCACAACACGACGTTCTGCTGTGTCAAGCAGCCGCCTGGCGGTCAGAAGGGTGCCTACTACGCCATCCATCACATGCGGGCGATCGTACGAGACCATCATCAACTACTGCTACCGAGTAGACTCAAAGATTGGGCCGCGAGCGTGTCGGCAATCCAGGATGCGGACATCAGACAAGAATTCTTTCGCATCCAGTCGGAGTTTGCGGAAATCATCCATCAAGATGTCCTTCGTACCTCGGGGCAGTTCTACCTCAGAAATCAACCGTCCAACAATGACATCGACACAATCCTACAAATGCAGGCTGACAACGCCCGTGGTTTCATGACTCCCACGATAGACGGCGGCTTCATCCACGCTCCGGTCCCTTGAGTCGAGTCGAAAGCAGTGATGCTGTGTCTAGTTCTGAAACATCGATTGGCTCATGTTGTAATTAAACTTTAATGAACTTGTAGTATGTCTCTTTGGTTTCGAGAGTCCTTCAACTTAGATGTAATCGATGCTATTAATGTCTTGCTTTTCTCTTCCGATCGTTCTGTTGCATACTTATATAT
>NW_025289093.1:0-1088 GCF_018294505.1 Triticum aestivum
GCGGCGGCGACGGCGACGGAGACGGAAACAGAGGAACGAACAGAGAGGGAAACTGAAATTTTCGTAGCCGTTGTATATATAGAAGGCACCTTTAGTACCGGTTGGAACCACCAACCGGTACTAAAGGCCTGTTTTGGCCAGGCCAAGCGGCGGGAAGCGACCCCCTTTAGTACCGGGTGGTGGCACAAACCGGTACTAAAGGCCCCCCCTTTAGTACCGGTTTGTGCCACGAGCCGGTACTAAAGGGGGTGCGCTGGCGCAGGTGCGGTGCGGCAAGTTTAGTCTCACCTCGCTAGCCGAGGGGCGACCGCACTGGTTTATAAACCCCCGTGCGGTCGCTCTCTCGAGCTCCTCTCCAAAGCAGGCTTACTGGGCCTACGTGTTCTTTGCAGCCCTGTGGGCCCACTTGGCCTTTGCAGGCCTGCATCCTGGCCCAACGACAGGTTGGGTTTCTAGTCGTATGCAGGCCGCTCTGGCCTAGTAGGCGGGCTTTTTTTATTTTATTTTTTGCTTTATTTATTTTTGTGTTGTTTTTTTGTGTATTTAGAGTTTCTTTGTGAACATTTTTGTTTTAGGTACAAAAATTTACAAACTTTCTGTTAGGGTTTTTTTTATTATTTTTTTGCTTTATTTATTTTTGTGTTTTTTTTGTGTATTTAGAGTTTTTTTGTGAACATTTTTGTTTTAGGTACAAAAAATTACAAACTTTCTGTTAGTGCCCGTAGTTTTCAAATTTGAATAGTTTAAATTTTGAATTATTTGAAATTAGTGTGAATCACTAGTTTGTGAATAACTTAACTTTAAAAATCAGTAAAGGCATGAAAGAATTTGTTTGCACATAAAATTTCTTCGCGTTTCAAATGCCAAAACACATAACTACCCTAACTATTACAGAGATTCCCCTCTCGGTGCGAAACACAGAAGAAAGTGATGATAGCTAGTGAAGCCGATCACATCCCAGATCTTTGGGTGTGAAACTTTTTCTTCCCGTGTGTCCCTTTGCACCGTAACCATGGAAAATCTTCATCACTTAACGGGATGCTCGGGTCAATATTCACTGTGAATGGAGCAATTTCATCAAACTTTTT
>NW_025289094.1:0-1088 GCF_018294505.1 Triticum aestivum
TCTTCCGGATAACCCATGCAGAAAGGTAGAACTGGCAGAGTCACAATGTAGAATCGAGAACCCATCGAGAGCACTCTGATTGTGATCTTTCGATCAGCGAGGAACATCTGCCATAAGCGGTTCATAGTATTTGGAAGAAAGGAATACCACGAACATCGAGGACTAATGCAAAGGTTACTAATAACCTAAAGGAACGAGCAAAACTATCAACATGAAGCAAGTAGGGTGAATCTCGGGTTCAAAACCCAGGGATAGAATACCTACTACTAAATGGCATCACGGGATGCTTTCGATAATGACGGCCAGAGTCATCACACTGGAACATAAATCATGGCTAGACTACTAGATGATCCCCTGAGACACCTAGGGTCATAATAGTAACTCCAACATAATGTCAAGGCAATAGAATACCTCAACTCAACAATTAGTGTGATTGAGCTGGCATAAAGGAACATCGAAACCAGAGGGAAAGGATTTTGCAAAAGCATCAGACTATTTAGAAACCTGGAATGACTCGGACAGCATAACGGCTGTAAATGCTCAGAAAAGATTTGAGACATTCACAAAAATGGTGGCATAACCACTCAGAAGCACAATATCAAGGTCTCGAGATCAATAATTAACATACAGAAGTAGAAACTGAACTCAAGCTTAGAACCATCAATCCTACAAGTCTGCAGATTAGTAACACGTGATCCTGATAGAAAGAAGAGATAGCCTAGTTCTTAATCCCCGCAGGAAAGATAAGATGACTCAGATCAGAAGGCATAAGGTATAAGGAGTAAAAAGAGCCTTACGTTCCATCCCACAATCAATTCCCTTATATAACTAAAGAATTTCTAGACTCAACTTCGACCAGTTTGGCTTGGTAATCCTACAGGCAGTCAAGCTCTGATACCAACGCTGTCAGGACCCCGACTCAATGCCACATCGACCTAGCATGTAACACCTCATATCACTTTGCGGCCTCACGCACGGTATTCCCACGGGTGTCACCTTACCTTTGCCCGGGACCGTTTGCGCCTTTTGGCACACGTATATGACAGTGTCGCTAGCATCCATATGATAAGGAGCCCGGGCTGACATGG
>NW_025289095.1:0-1088 GCF_018294505.1 Triticum aestivum
GGTTATGTAACCCAGACATAGTGAGTATGTGCTCACTGACAGAACTATTTTCCTCCATCTTACAGCTGAAGAATTTGTCAGAGACTTCATATCTCTCGACCCGGGCATGAGCTTGGAAAACCATTTTCAGCTCTTCGAACATCTCATATGCTCCATGTCTCTCAAAACGCTTTTGGAGCCCCGGCTCTAGGCTGTAAAGCATGCCGCACTGAACGAGGGAGTAGTCATCGAAACGTGCCTGCCAAGCGTTCATAACGTCTTGTTCCGCAGGGAGAACGGGTGCGTCACCAAGCGGTGCTTGTAGGACATAATCTTTCTTGGCAGCTATGAGGATGATCCTCAGGTTCCGGACCCAGTCCGTATAGTTGCTGCCATCGTCTTTCAGCTTGGTTTTCTCTAGGAACGCGTTGAAGTTGAGGACTACGTTGGCCATTTGATCTACAAGACATATTGTAAAAATTTAGACTAAGTTCATGACAATTAAGTTCATCTAATCAAATTATAATGAACTCCCACTCAGATTTGACATCCCTTTGGTCATCTAAGTGTTACATGATCCGAGTCGACTAGGCCGTGTCCGATCATCACGTGAGACGGACTAGTCATCGTCGATGAACATTCTCATGTAGATCGTATCTTCCATACGACTCGTGTTCGACCTTTCGGTCTCCGTGTTCCGAGGCCATGTCTGTACATGCTAGGCTCGTCAAGTTAACCCTAAGTGTTTTCGCTGTGTAAAACTGTCTTACACCCGTTGTATGTGAACGTAAGAATCTATCACACCCGATCATCACGTGGTGCTTCGAAACGACGAACTGTAGCAACGGTGCACAGTTAGGGGAGAACACTTCTTGAAATTTTGTAAGGGATCATCTTATTTACTACCGTCGTCCTAAGTAAACAAGATGCATAAAACATAATAAACATCACATGCAATTATATAAAGTAGTGACATGATATGGCCAATATCATATAGCTCCTTTGATCTTCATCTTCGGGGCTCCATGATCATCTTGTCACCGGCATGACACCATGATCTCCATCATCATGATCTCCATCATCGTGTCTTCATGAAGTTGTCACGCCAA
>NW_025289096.1:0-1088 GCF_018294505.1 Triticum aestivum
AAATCAAACTTAGTATCATGTTGGCTACTATAAGATTCCGAGTATTCTGGGCCGCGGTGCCAAAGAAGTGCAGTGTTAATCGAAGGAAGGGGGATCAATCGCCGGGTGTAGAACTCCACGAGCATCCAGCTGCCGCAACCATCGACGAGCACCATCCAAGACGTGTTCATGCCGACCCAGTACATACCGTTAATGTAGTTGAGGCTGAAGGGGATCGGATCGCAGTCAAGGGGGTTGATGCTCTCCACCCTACGATCATTATGCTGCGTGACACGCCGTTTCTGAAGATCAGGCGGCATTAGCAAGCAAGGAGCTGCCTTAAAAAGCTTGGTCCTGAGGGCTTTGAGTAAACGGTACAGTCCCGACGAGCATGTGGCAAACGACATGGTACTGAGATTGTCCACATGCGAAACAATGAGCTTGATTACCTCTATGGGGAGCGAATTCCAGCCACTCTTTCGGCGGACGCTGCTCGGTTCTGCCATTTTTAGTGCTAGGGTTTCGGACGAGGGGGGAGGCGCCTTAGCGGGGATGGAAGATTGGATGAGATTATGTGCGGACAAAGATGGAGAAGCGAATATGTGCTGCGGGAAGTGGATAGGTGATGATTGTTGGGGAACGTTGCAGAAAATTATAATTTTTCCTATGGTTTCACCAAGATCCATCTATGAGTTCATCTAAGCAACGAGTCAAGGGAGAGAGTTTGCATCTACATACCACTTGCAGATCGCGTGCGGAAGCTTGCAAGGTGATGATGTAGTCGTACTCGACGTGATTTGAATCACCGATGACCAAGTGCTGAACGGACAGCACCTCCGCGTTCAACACACGTACGGGACGGGAGACGTCTCCTCCTTCTTGATCCATCAAGGGGGAAGGAGAGGTTGAGGAAGACAGCTCCACCGGCAGCACGACAGCGTGGTGATGGTGGAGAGGCAGTACTCCGACAGGGCTTCGCCAAGCACACAACGGAGGAGGAGAGGTGTTGGGGAGGGGAGGGCTGCGCCTTGGAGGGTGGTGCGGCTGCCCTCCCCTCACCCCTCTATTTATAAGGGGAAGGGAGAAGGGGGCCGGCCCCCTAGAACCCA
>NW_025289097.1:0-1088 GCF_018294505.1 Triticum aestivum
ACATCCACTCCGTGTAGACCCGACGCGTCCGTTTCCCCCCTCCAGGTGCCGGCGGCGGCGGCGTCCGTGAGGGGGGGGGGCACACCCCGGAGACGCGTGCTGGGCGTTTGCAACCGCCTCAACACTTCCAGATTTGTGAGAGGCCGCCTACGCAAGATTTGACGGTATGCTAGCCCCCGGAGGCCGCCGGCCACAGTCGTAGACGTGCGAAGAGCAATCCGCGTAGAGGGAAGTGTTCAGATACTTCTCCATCACAAAAAATTATGAAAAATTACCATCAGTCCTATAGCACATGTGCCCACGTTGTGTAAAAAACTCGTGATTTTATCGCGCTCCAAGTATTTAATAATATTCACGCTGCACCGTTACCGCAGAACGTCTACTACCGTTTCATTGCCGTCCGTGAGGGGGGCCACAACCCGGAGACGCGTGCCGCCTCTTCGGACATGCCACAACACCACCCCGCATGTATGAGGGCCCGGTACGACGCTCCGGTGGCATTGCTACCCCCCAGGGCCCCCGTCCCGGCTAACCCTGTAGCGTTTGACCACGGGATCTAGCCCTTTGACTTTGCACGGACGGGCTTTGACGAGTGGACCTCTCCACCCGGTTGTGTTAGGTCGGCCCAGAGGAACACTTTGGAGCAACATCCGGGCCAAACCCACAGCTACATCCACTCCGTGTAGACCCGACGCGTCCGTTTCCCCCCTCCAGGTGCCGACGGCGGCGGCGTCCGTGAGGGGGGGGGCACACCCCGGAGACGCGTGCTGGGCGTTTGCAACCACCTCAACACTTCCAGATTTGTGAGAGGCTGCCTACGCAAGATTTGACGGTATGCTAGCCCCCGGAGGCCGCCGGCCACAGTCGTAGACGTGCGAAGAGCAATCCGCGTAGAGGGAAGTGTTCAGATACTTCTCCATCACAAAAAATTATGAAAAATTGCCATCAGTCCTATAGCACATGTGCCCACGTTGTGTAAAAAACTCATGATTTTATCGCGCTCCAAGTATTTAATAATATTCACGCTGCATCGTTACCGCAGAACGTCTACTACCGTTTCATTGCCGTCCGTGAGGGGGGCCACAACC
>NW_025289098.1:0-1088 GCF_018294505.1 Triticum aestivum
ATTCGTTATCGTCATCCTATTCCTAGGCTAGATGATATGCTTGATGAATTGAGTGGCTCTACAATATTCTCCAAAGTTGATTTGCGTAGTGGCTACCATCAAATTCGTATGAAATTGGGAGATGAATGGAAAACAGCATTTAAAACTAAGTTTGGATTATATGAGTGGTTAGTCATGCCTTTTGGGTTAACTAATGCACCTAGTACTTTCATGAGATTAATGAACGAAGTTTTACGTGCTTTCATTGGACGATTTGTGGTAGTTTACTTTGATGACATATTGATTTATAGCAGATCTTTGGAAGAACATTTGGAACAATTACGTGCTGTTTTTATTGCTCTACGTGATGCACGTTTGTTTGGTAACCTTGGGAAGTGCACCTTTTGCACCGACCGAGTATCTTTTCTTGGCTATGTTGTTACTCCACAGGGAATTGAAGTTGATAAAGCCAAGATTGAAGCTATTGAGAGTTGGCCGCAGCCCAAAACGGTCACACACGTGAGGAGTTTTCTTGGCCTCGCTGGATTCTATAGGCGTTTTGTGAGAGATTTCAGCACCATTGCTGCACCTCTCAATGAGCTTACAAAGAAAGATGTGCCTTTTCTTTGGGGTACCGCACAGGAAGAAGCCTTCACGGTATTGAAAGATAAGTTGACACATGCTCCTTTACTCCAACTTCCTGATTTTAATAAGACCTTTGAGCTTGAATGTGATGCTAGTGGAATTGGATTAGGCGGTGTGTTATTACAAGATGGCAAACCTGTTGCATACTTTTCTGAAAAATTGAGTGGGCCTAGTCTGAATTATTCTACTTATGATAAAGAATTATATGCTCTTGTTCGGACTTTAGAAACATGGCAACATTATTTATGGCCCAAAGAATTTGTTATACATTCTGATCATGAATCTTTGAAACATATTAAAAGTCAAGCTAAACTGAACCGTAGACATGCTAAATGGGTTGAATTCATTGAGACTTTTCCTTATGTCATTAAACACAAGAAGGGAAAAGAAAATGTTATTGCTGATGCATTGTCTCGCCGCTATACTATGCTTTCACAACTTGACTTCAAAATATTTGGTTTGGA
>NW_025289099.1:0-1088 GCF_018294505.1 Triticum aestivum
CCTCCCCACACCGGGCGGGTTCTGTCCCAGCGCCCGGCTCCGCCGCTCACCGTGCCGTCCCTCCTGCTCCAGCTATGGCCGCGACCACAACCGCGCCGGCACCGGACCCCGGTAGCCCGCGCCTGCCCCATTCGGGTGGCGCCCATCGCCCGCTCGCCTGCACCCACACCTGTTAGCGCCGTGCCCGCTAAGGCCCACTGGCTCAATGACAAAGGGGCCCCAAACCCCCAGAACGTTTTTATAAAAAAGGAAGTAAAATAAAGAAATGAATTAATAAAATTAATAATTAATTAATTAGTGAATTAATTAAGTTAATTACTCTCGTTTAATTAATCTAATTAACTAGCTAGTTTAATTAAACAGTAATTAGGTTAGCTAAATCCTAATTAACCTAAACAGAGTATGACACGTGGGTCCCACACGTCAGTTTGACTCAGTCAATGCCCTGTTGACTGCTGACGTCATGATGACATCATCATGCACTGTTCTGGATAGTGTTGAATTAACTTAATTAGATAAATCCTAAAAATGATTTAAATCTTTTAAAATTAATATAAAATAAACCGTAGCTCGGATGGAAAAGATTTGTACATGAAAGTTCCTCAGAACGACGAGACGAATCTGAACGCGCAGCCCGTTCGTCCGCCACGCGTCCCTAGCATAGTGAACATGCTATTGAAGTGTGAGGCTGAAGAAGTGATACAAAACAGACCATGTTCAGACAATATACCACTGCTATTGAAGTGTGAGGCTGAAGAAGTGATACAAAACAGACCAAGGCAAAAGAGATATGTGGTAATGTGGGAGAGGGATGCTAGTTTACCTAAGAAAGTGGAATCAGCTTGGTCATGAGCTGTAGGAATAAACATTGTTAGAATACTTGTATACGTATAGATGGTGTATAGTAAACCGTATATACATTGTAGGACCAGGTACAGTGTATTTGCTTCATTGTAATCCGGTTGGTAGGTTGTTGGAAGATCTCTATCGTGTATAGCTAACTTGGAGAACAATCCACAACCTAACCAACTAGATCCTTGTAAACCCTAGCCGCAATGTTGTAGGGTAACGCAGCAGAAAACAAAAAA
>NW_025289100.1:0-1088 GCF_018294505.1 Triticum aestivum
TTATAAATGACGCGGCACCTACTACTCGTTCTCCTATAACCTTGCGCTTGGCATCTCCAAAATATTAACCTTGCGATTGGCTCTTCGCCTCTTCGGGAAGTCGAGCAATAATGGTAGTGCAGTATATATCGTTCTGGCTATATGAGACCGAATGAATTGCTGCACGTCCACCACGTGGGCGAGGGTCGAGGGGCGAGGGAGAGTGCTACATACGGAGCAAAATGAGTGAATCTACACTCTAAAATACGTCTATATACATCAGTGTTTGGAGTATGTACTAGTAGTTCATATTGAAATCTACTAAAGGACATATATATTCCAAACAATATGATATAATCTCTATAACCAAGGTAGTAGGGACGAGGAGTAAACGGAGGGAGTAGTAAATTTTTCTCCTCGTCCTGCGAGCCACCGCGCGCATGGGCGAGGGAGCGGGCGTAAGGCGGAGCAAGCTTCACCTCATCCTGCGAGCCACCGCGCCCGTGGGCTGGGGAGACGGCGTACTAAGCAAGCTTCTCCTCGTTCTGGGAGTTGACGGGACACATCAAAAGTACTCCAGTGTATAGAGCCTTGCCTCTAAGGTAGGCCCCACATGGTTTGCCTCTTTTTTTAACATAACACGTCAAGTCGCAATTTGTTTGTTCACCCGTGGTAGACGATCCTCCCTCCACCAAGTGGACAACCAGTACACGTGCCAAATTACCACGTGGGCTGCCTTTTTCGTACAGAAATGAGCTCCACCGTGTACCCGCGCGGGTGTGGTTGGGAAAGAGACGGGAGTACGTGCGCCGTGCATGCACCTCTTCTCTTCGTGCACGTCCCCCACCTACGTGGGTGTGTGTGACAGATACAAACCGCGTTCGTGAGTGTTTTTTGTTTTGGGGAGGGGGTGGGGTGGGGGGTTGATTTCGTGAATTATTTGTGGGAATATGTGTCGATGACATCTCAAACAAAATTTTGCATGCAATGTGTGTGAAATGGAGGCCTATCCATATCATACATAGAGGGTTGGGCAATCCACGAGAAGAGAGGGAGCGGTCATAGCTATCGATAGAGTCGAAGAGAGGATCAAGTGGGTGGGTGCGAGA
>NW_025289101.1:0-1088 GCF_018294505.1 Triticum aestivum
TCCAGCAACTGGCCGTGGGAACAACCAGGCCCGCAACAACAATGCCAAGTCTTATGGCCGTGTTCATGCCAACCACATTGATCTGAATGAAGCTCGAGACCAGCCTGCTACTGTGATGGGTACACTCCTCGTAAATTCAGTACCAGCATCTGTTTTATTTGATACAGGAGCATCGCATTCATTCATGTCAGAAGATTTTGCATTCATGCATGGCATTAAAAGTGAAGACATGAACGCTTCTCTATTAGTGCACACCCCTGCGGGCCAATGTCGAACCTCCATGATTTGCAACGACGTCCCTGTAGAAATTGAAGGACTGGAATTCCTTGTCTCTCCCATCGTACTGAAGTCCTGTAGCATTGATCTCATTCTGGGAATGGATTGGTTAAAGGCGCATACTGCTTCTATCGTTTGCGCCACCAAGACCGTCCATCTGCTACACCCTTCTGATGAAATAATTATCTACGATGCTCATCTGGTTCGTAATGCCGAGGCCAGACTTTATGCCTTAAACGCATTGAACGCTGCACCACTTGAGGGCATTGAAAACATTCCCGTCGTGTGTGAATTCCTAGACGTCTTTCCCGAAGAACTCCCAGGGATTCCCCCTGCTAGAGCTGTCGAATTCGTCATCGACTTGAAACCAGGCACCACTCCTATAGCCAAGAGACCCTACAAGATGCCGCCGCATGAACTCCTTGAGCTTAAGGAGGAAATCGATAAATCTCTTCAAAGTGGTTTCATTCGCCCAAGTTGCTCTCCTTGGGGAGCACCTTCTCTCTTTGTCAAGAAGAAAGATGGGACAAACCGATTGGTCCAAGACTACCGTCCTATAAATCAAGCTACCATTCAGAATAAGTATCCTCTTCCTCGGATCAATGATCTGTATGATCAATTGGCTGGATCATCAGTGTTCTCTAAACTCGACTTGAGGTTGGGTTACCACCAGATCCGTGTTCGTGAGGAAGATATCCCCAAGACCGCATTCGTGACTCGTTATGGTTCATACGAGTACACCGTCATGTCTTTCGGCTTAACCAATGCTCCAGCCACCTTCTCTCGCCTGATGAACTATATATTCATGGATT
>NW_025289102.1:0-1088 GCF_018294505.1 Triticum aestivum
AAGAAACTGAGATTGCAATCTGGATATTGCGAATATAAGATGAAAGCTTTATTGATCAAGGTGGGGTTCTGTGACGCCTTTGTCTGGTCGTTGAACACAAACGAAGTACGCGAAGTTGCAGCTATGGCGAACTTTTAATCTAAACAAAACCCAAAGTCTAAACGATGCCCTAAGGGCTGTATATATGGAGGAAGAGGGGGGGAATTTCGTGGCCCTTGGTGGAGGGATCCGAAATCAACCCTATCTCTTGTTTCCCCACACATACGGACTCTAAAAATAGCCTATACTTATGTATTTCGAAATTACATGGGCCTGGCCCAATAATAAGGTGACGCAGCACCTAAAATAGCCTCGGGACGAAATTTATGAAGTGGCATCTTGTATATTTCGTCCAAGGCTTCATGCACCCATTATGGTGGCTTCAAAGTCCTGAAATCATCACTTGTAACTCCGTTCTTGTTTTCCTAGCGCATGCCATCATCTCCATGCTTGTTCTTGCTCCAATGTTCATCCTTCTCCAAGCTAGGCCCTTCATTTGTAAGAAAAACAAATGTATCCAATTTAGGCAGCATCATATTCTCATGAACATTAGAATCATTACCAAGAAACGAAAGGTACCTGGTAATTTAGTTGGCGTGCACGAGCTCTAGTAATTGGTCCAGTATGTATGGCAGCAGGGGCTGTGGGTGTAACAATTGTATTGATGTCCTCATCATCCTCCCCTTCTTGAAATGAAGTCGTCCTCGACGGAAGTTCATCTTCCTCACCCAAATAAGGCTTCAAATCTGCAATGTTAAAAGTGGGACTAACCCCAAAATCTGCAGGCAGCTCAAGTTTATATGCATTATCATTTATTTTCTCTAACACCTTAAAGGGACCATCAGCACGTGGCATTAACTTTGATTTGCGCAAATCAGGAAATCTATCCTTACGCAAATGTAACCAAACAAGATCTCCAGGTGCAAACACAACATGTTTTCTACCCTTATCTCCAGCAAGTTTATATTTAGCATTCATGCGCTCAATGTTTTCCTTAGTTAACTCATGCATTTTTAAAATCAATTCAGCACGTTGTTTAGCATCAAAAT
>NW_025289103.1:0-1088 GCF_018294505.1 Triticum aestivum
GGTGAGATATTATGCTTCCCCTGTATCCCCAACACCTGATTGCATAACCTGAAAATTTCGGGAGTTTCATAGGTGGGAATTCAAGTAGCTCTTAGGATATCTTTCCGACGGATGTATGATATGAAATTGGGGTTCGACGTCTAGTGGTCCGCCTATTCACGGTTGGTTTTACAGTGGTCTCGTTGTGTCTTAAAGAGTCCTTGGCTATGCCGACTCGGGGACGCTTCGTATGTCATGTGCACTGCCTTGTACATGATGGTGTTGTACGATCGAGCCCGTGTAGGCCCCACCACGAAAACTTCGGACGAAATCTCTATCATATGTTTGTTCTGGCTTATTTTGCAAGCCAATCCTTTGTTTTGTTTTGAGTTGTGGTATTCGAGTTGCTTCGAAGTCAAATGTTGATTCCATACCTTTTCCAAATGGTGTTCTCATATTCCTATGTGAATACTAATCCTTCTTGATCATCGAGTCTGTCTTGTCAATCCTTTTTTTTAACCGGTGTGTCTCTCCTCAAGTGGATCCATTCACGTCTACATTTGCAAGATCATTTATCACTTCTTCTCAACGGTGTTTGTTTCATCCGTCTCCAAGTTGCCTTTGTTTTTTCCCACCCTCCCTCCCTTTTGTTTTTCTTCAAGGACTAAGATTTCTTCTTCAAGTATCCATTTTATTGATGGGAAGTTTCTCCATTCTTTTCCGTCAATGTTCTTATCCGGTGATTCTCAAGAAGATACTAACGGAGCTCCAAGTTCATCACTCTTCATTCTCGTTTTCTTCTCCGGTGGATTTACCTCAAGCTTTCGGTGTTGATCATATCCTTATCCTCGTTCAAATGCTATCCCATGCCGGTGCCTCTCATAATTGTTCATCTCTCTCTATTCTTATTCGGAGTGCTCAAGATATCTCAGAAGATTCGTGTTTCCATTCTCAATCCGTTCAAGCTATTTGGAGATTATTATCTCATTCAAGTCATTTAATTCTACCGGTGCAATATCTATTTCAATCAATCGTTCAACGGTGTATCCTTTTAGTGGGCCCTAACCCACAGGTCTTTTTCCAGGATCTTACCTGACTCTCCCAACTTT
>NW_025289104.1:0-1088 GCF_018294505.1 Triticum aestivum
GAGGCCAAGAAAACTCCTCACTTGTGTGACCGTTTTGGGTTGCGGCCAACTCTCAATAGCTTCAATCTTGGCTTTATCAACTTCAATTCCCTGTGGAGTAACAACATAGCCAAGAAAAGATACTCGGTCGGTGCAAAAGGTGCACTTCCCAAGGTTACCAAACAAACGTGCATCACGTAGAGCAATAAAAACAGCACGTAAATGTTCCAAATGTTCCTCCAAAGATCTGCTATAAATCAATATGTCATCAAAGTAAACCACCACAAATCGTCCAATGAAAGCACGTAAAACTTCGTTCATTAATCTCATGAAAGTACTAGGTGCATTAGTTAACCCAAAAGGCATGACTAACCACTCATATAATCCAAACTTAGTTTTAAATGTTGTTTTCCATTCATCTCCCAATTTCATACGAATTTGATGGTAGCCACTACGCAAATCAACTTTGGAGAATATTGTAGAGCCACTCAATTCATCAAGCATATCATCTAGCCTAGGATTAGGATGACGATAACGAATAGTAATATTATTAATGGCTCTACAATCAACGCACATACGTGATGTACCATCCTTTTTCGGCACTAGAATAATAGGAACAGCACAAGGACTAAGGGATTCGTGTATATAACCTTTGTCGAGAAGCTCTTGTACTTGACGCATAATCTCCTTCGTCTCCTCTGGATTGGTACGGTATGGTGCACGGTTTGGCAGTGAAGCACCGGGAATTAAGTCAATCTGATGCTCAATCCCTCGAATAGGCGGTAATCCCGGTGGCACGTCTTGTGGAAAGACGTCAGCGAA
Source organism: Triticum aestivum (assembly GCF_018294505.1). NCBI lineage: Eukaryota > Viridiplantae > Streptophyta > Magnoliopsida > Poales > Poaceae > Triticum > Triticum aestivum. Next base: position 802 of record NW_025289104.1, read on the forward strand.
CTCCTGCAAAATGTTAGTGACAGCAGGAGGCAAAGAGGAAGGCACGTCCTCGAATGAAAATAATGCCTCTTTGCACACAAAAGCATAGCAAACAGATTTGCTGAAATCTAGCTCATCAATATCAGATTTGGTGGCAAATAAACATGCACTTTTCAATTTAATTTCAGAAGCAACACTAGATGGTTTATTATTAGGCTTCATTTGTTGCTCAAATTCTTTTGCCACAATCTGATTTTCACTCTTATTCGTCTCATGTTTTGCTTTATTAGCTCTATTAATATCATCTT
>NW_025289105.1:0-1088 GCF_018294505.1 Triticum aestivum
ATTCGCTTAATTAGTTACATCGAAGATCTAGACAGGAGGTCCTGTGTTCAATTCCCATAATGTTGATTTATTTTGACCCAATTATTTTTCGCAGTCTCTATGAAAGCCCATAAAAGGCCCATCAACATAGAAGTACCTGGCCCAGATTGACCAAACGAAAAGGACTAAACCAAACCAAGAATACCTATTCCCTTTAATAGTAGAATAATTCCTTTTTTAATTTAGTAGCCCCAACAGATTGAAGCCTATGGATCCTTCCTTTCAATATAGAAATCAACATAGAAGTACCTGGCCCAGATTGACCAAATGAAAAGGACTAAATCAAACCAAGAAAAGGAAGCAATCCTTCCTTTAGTTTGCTCATTCGCGTAATTAGTTACATCGAAGATCTAGACAGGAGGTCCTGTGTTCAATTCCCACAATGTTGATTTATTTTGACCCAATTATTTTTCATGGTCTCTATGAAAGCCCATAAAAGGCCCATCAACATAGAAGTACCTGGCCCAGATTGACCAAACGAAAAGGACTAAACCAAACCAAGAATACATATTCCCTTTAATAGTAGGATAATTCCTTTTTTAATTTAGTAGCCCCAACACATTGAAGCCTATGGATCCTGCCTTTCAATATAGAAATCAACATAGAAGTACCTGGCCCAGATTGACCAAATGAAAAGGACTAAACCAAACCAAGAAAACGACGCAATCCTTCCTTTAGTTTACTCATTCGCTTAATTAGTTACATCGAAGATCTAGATAGGAGGTCCTGTGTTCAATTCCCACAATGTTGATTTATTTTGACCCAATTATTTTTCGCGGTCTCTATGAAAGCCCATAAAAGGCCCATCAACATAGAAGTACCTGGCCCAGATTGACCAAACGAAAAGGACTAAACCAAACCAAGAAAAGGAAGCAATCCTTCCTTTACTTTGCTCATTCGCTTAATTAGTTACATCGAAGATCTAGACAGAAGGTCCTGTGTTGAATTCCCACAATGTTGATTTATTTTGACCCAATTATTTTTCGCGGTCTCTATGAAAGCCCATAAAAGGCCCATCAACATAGAAGTACCTGGCCCAGATTGACCAA
>NW_025289106.1:0-1088 GCF_018294505.1 Triticum aestivum
TCTACTTCTATGACTAACGTTTAGCAATAAAGTAAAGTAGTTTACATGGCGTTATTCAATGACACGCAGGTCATACAAAAAATAAAGACAACTCCTATGGCTCCTGCCAGTTGTCATACTCATCGACATGCAAGTCGTGAATCCTATTACAAAGAACATGATCTCATACATCACAATTCATCATTCATCACAACTTCTGGCCATATCACATCACATGATCAATCGCTGCAAAAACAAGTTAGACGTCCTCTAATTGTTGTTGCATCTTTTACGTGGCTGCAATTGGGTTCTAGCAAGAACGTTTTCTTACCTACGAATCACCACAACGTGATTTTTTGTCAACTTCTATTTACCCTTCATAAGGGCCCTGTTCATCGATTCCGCTCCAACTAAAGTGGGAGAGACAGACACCCGCCAGCCACCTTATGCAACTAGTGCATGTCAGTCGGTGGAACTGGTCTCACGTAAGCGTATGTGTAAGGTTGGTCCGGGCCGCTTCATCCCACAATACCGTTGAGCAAGAAAAGACTAGTAGAGGAAAGTAAGATGACAAAATCCACGCCCACAACAAAATTGTGTTCTACTCGTGCAAAGAGAACTACGCATAGACCTAGCTCTGATACCACTGTTGGGGAACGTTGCAGAAAATTAAAATTTTTCCTACGGTTTCACCAAGATCCATCTATGAGTTCATCTAAGCAACGAGTCAAGGGAGAGAGTTTGCATCTACATACCACTTGTAGATCGCGTGCGGAAGCTTGCAAGGTGATGATGGAGTCGTACTCGACGTGATTCGAATCACCGATGACCAAGTGCTGAACGGACAGCACCTCCGCGTTCAACACACGTACGGGACGGGAGACGTCTCCTCCTTCTTGATCCAGCAAGGGGAAAGGAGAGGTTGAGGAAGACAGCTCCACCGGCAGCACGATGGCGTGGTGATGGTGGAGAGGCAGTACTCCGACAGGGCTTCGCCAAGCACACAACGGAGGAGGAGAGGTGTTGGGGAGGGGAGGGCTGCGCCTTGGAGGGTGGTCTGGCTGCCCTCCCCTCACCCCTCTATTTATAGGGGGAAGGGAGAAGGGGGC
>NW_025289107.1:0-1088 GCF_018294505.1 Triticum aestivum
AGCAACATCCGGGCCAGACCCACAGCAAGATCCCCTCAGTGTAGACCCCACGCGTCCGTTTCCCCACTCCAGGTGCCGGCGGCGGCGCCGTCCGTGAGGGGGGCACACCCCGGACACGCGTGTCGGGCGTTTGCAACCGCCACAACACTTCCAGACTTGTGAGAGGCCGCCTACGCAAGATTTGGCGGCATGCTAGCCCCCGGAGGCCGCCGGCCAGAGCCGTAGACGCGCGAAGGGCAATCCGCGTAGAGGGAATTTTTTGGATACTTCTCCATCACCAAAAATTATGAAAAAATACCATCGTTCCTATAGCACAGGTGCCCGCATCGTGCAAAAAAACTCATGATTTTATCGCGCTCCGAGTATTTAGTAATATTGACGCCGCATCATTACCGCAGAACGTCTACTACCGTGTCATCGCCGTTCGTGTGGGGGGGCACGCCCCGGAGACGCGTCCCGCCTCTTCGGACATGCCACCACACCGCCCCGCATGTATGAGGGCCCGGTGCGATGCTCCGGTGGCATTGCTACCCCCAGTGCCCCCGTCCCGCCTAACCCTGTAGCGTTTGACCACGGGATCTAGCCCTTTGACTTTGCACGGACGGGCTTTGACCAGTGGACCTCCCCACCCGGTTGTGTTAGGTCAGCCCATAGGAACACTTTGGAGCAACATCCGGGCCAGACCCACAGCAAGATCCCCTCCGTGCAGACCCCACGCGTCTGTTTCCCCCCTCCAGGTGCCGGCGGCGGCGCCGTCCAAGAGGGGGGCACACCCCGGACACGGGTGCCGGGCGTTTGCAACCGCCACAACACTTCTAGACTTGTGAGAGGCCGCCTACGCAAGATTTGGCGGTAATGCTAGCCCCTGGAGGCCGCCGGCCACAGCCGTAGACGCGCGAAGGGCAATCCGCGTAGAGGGAATTTTTCGGATACTTCTCCATCACCAAAAATTATGAAAAAATACCATCGTTCCTATAGCACATGTGCCCGCGTCGTGCAAAAAAAACTCATGATTTTATCGCGCTCCGAGTATTTAGTAATATTGAGGCCGCATCGTTACCGCAGAACGTCTACTACTGTGTCATCGC
>NW_025289108.1:0-1088 GCF_018294505.1 Triticum aestivum
TTTGGCCGATTCTGACCCGTTTCATGGACTATTACTCACCGATTTGGGGCCCCAAAGCAATTTCCATAGTTGTTGAAACCCAAGGTGCGCTTACGTGTCGCTGATCAACACTCACAGTTTTGGCTGATTCTAGCCCGTTTCGTGGAGTATTACTCATTGTTTTAGGTTCCCGAGTGATTTCCACGAGTAAAAAACCCTGGGGTGCGTTTACGTCTCAGTCATCAATACTCGCAGTTTTGGCCAATTCCGACCCGTTTCGTGGACTGTTACTCACCGTTTTGGGGTCCCAAAGCGATTTTCATAGTTGTTGAACCCCAAGGTGCGCTTACGTGTCGGTCATCAACACTCGCAGTTTTGTCAGATTCTGGCCCGTTTCGTGGACTATTAGTCACTGATTTAGGTTCCCGGAGTGATTTTCACGAGTAACGAACCCTGGGGTGCGTTTAACTGTCGGTCATCGACACTCATAGTTTTGGCCGATTCTGGCCCGTTTCATGGACTATTACTCACTAATTTGGGGTCCCGGACTGATTTCCACGAATAACGAACCCTGGGGTGCGTTTACGTGTCGGTCATCAATACTCGCAGTTTTGGCCGATTCTGACCCGTTTCGTGGACTATTACTCACCATTTTGGAGTCCCAAAGCGATTTCCATAGTTGTTGAACCCAAAGGTGCGCTTACGTCTTGGTCATCAACACTCACAGTTTTGGCCGATTCTGGCCCGTTTCGTGACGTATTACTCACTGTTTTGGGGTCCTGGACTGATTTCCACGATTAACGAACCCTAGGGTGCGTTTACGTGTCGGTCATCATCACACGCGGTTTTTGTCGATTCTGACCTGTTTCGTGGACTATTACTCACCGTTTTCTGGTCCCAAGTGATTTCCATTCTTGTTGAACCCCAACGTGCGTTTACGTGTCGGTCGTCAACACTCACGGTTTTGGCCGATTCTGGCCCGTTTCGTGGACTATTACTCACTGTTTTGGGGTCCCGGAGTAATTTCCACGAGTAATGAACCCTGGGGTGCGTATACGTGTCGTTCATCAACGCTCGCAGTTTTGGCCGATTCTGACCCGTTTCGTGGA
>NW_025289109.1:0-1088 GCF_018294505.1 Triticum aestivum
TAAAAGCAGAGCATCAACGGCCTGCTGGCACCCTTCAACCCTTAGCTATTCCTGAATGGAAATGGGATAAAATTGGTATGGATTTCATTACCGGTTTTCCCAGGACCAAGAGAGGGAATAATGCTATCTTCGTCGTTGTCGATCGTCTTTCCAAAGTAGCCCATTTCCTACCTGTTCGTGAGAGTATAACCGCTAGTCAATTGGCAGACTTATACATCTCCCGGATAGTGTCTCTCCATGGTGTTCCTTTGGAAATTAATTCGGATCGAGGAAGTATTTTCACCTCTCGATTTTGGGAAAGTTTCCAAAATGCTATGGGAACCCGTCTCTCCTTTAGCACCGCTTTCCACCCTCAGTCGAGTGGTCAAGTGGAACGCGTCAACCAGATTCTAGAAGACATGCTTCGAGCCTCTGTTATCTCATTTGGAATGGATTGGGAGAAGTGCCTTCCATTTGCCGAATTCGCTTACAACAACAGCTATCAATCTAGCTTGGGTAAAGCCCCTTTTGAAGTTCTCTATGGACGACGGTGTCGAACACCCCTTAACTGGCCAGAGACCGGGGAAAGACAATTCTTTGGCCTGGATATGATTCAAGAAGCAGAAGAGCAAGTTCGCATCGTTCGTGAAAAGTTGAAAACAGCCCAATCCCGTCAAAAGAGTCAATATGACCGAAAACATAAGGCTATGACTTTCGAGGTTGACGAGAAGGCTTACCTTCGGGTTACCCCTCTGAAGGGAACCCATCGTTTCGGTATCAAAGGCAAATTGGCTCCTCGTTACATTGGACCTTTTCGCATTCTCGCCAAACGAGGAGAAGTTGCCTACCAGTTGGAACTACCTCCGCACCTCTCCAGAGTCCACGATGTCTTCCACGTTTCTCAACTCAGGCGTTGCTTCTCGGATCCTATCCGTGGAGTGGACCATGAAACGCTTGATCTCCAAGATAATCTTACATATCGAGAGTACCCCATTCGTATCCTCGATCAGGCCGAGCGTACCACTCGACGTCATAATATCAAGTTTCTCAAAGTTCAATGGTCGCACCATTCTGAGGATGAAGCAACTTGGGAAAGGGAGGATCGTCTT
>NW_025289110.1:0-1088 GCF_018294505.1 Triticum aestivum
AGTCATTTTACAGGAAAAACTGCTAAGTATAGGTCATTTTAGAGCTAGCCTAGGTTAAATAGGTCATTTTGGAGCTAAGTAAGGTTATTATGTCATTTTGGAGCTAGCTAACCATATGAAGTCATTCAGGACCTAAAATATGTCATTTCTTAAGCATGTTATGTCATTCTAGAGTTAGGTAAGCATATTAAGTCATTTTGGAGGAAAAGATGCTAAGTATAGGTCATTTTAGAGCTATCCTAGGTTAAATAGGTCATTTTTAAGCTAGCTAAGCATATTAAGTCATTTTGGAGGAAAAAAATTCTAACTATATGTTATTTTGGAGCTATCCTAGGGTATATAGGTCATTTTGGAGCTAATTAAGCTTATTATGTAATTTTTGAGCTAGCTAAGCATATTCAGTCATTTTGGAGGAAAAATCTTAAGTATAGGTCATTTTAGAGCAATCCTAGGTTAAATAGGTCATTTTAGAGCTAAGCAAGGTTATTATGTCATTTTGGAGCTAGCTAAGCATATGAAGTCATTTAGGAGCTAAAATATGTCATTTCTTAAGCATATTATGTCATTTTAGAGATAGTTAAGCATATTAAGTCATTTTGGAGGAAAAGATGCTAAGTATAGGTCATTTTAGAGCTATCCTAGGTTAAATAGGTCATTTTGAAGCTAGCTAAGCATATTAAGTCATTTTGGAGGAAAAAAATGCTAAGTATAGGTCATTTTAGAGCTATCCTAGATTAAATAGGTCATTTTGGAGCTAATTAAGCTTATTATGTAATTTTTGAACTAGCTAAGCATATGGAGTTATTTTGGAGGAAAAAATGCTAAGTATAGGTCATTTTAGAGCTATCCTTGGTTAAATAGGTCATTTTAGAGCTAAGTAAGGTTATTATGTCATTTTGGAGCTAGCTAAACATGTGAAGTCATTTAGGAGCTAAACTATGTCATTTCTTAAGCATATTGTGTCATTTTAGAGCTAGTTAAGCAGATTAAGTAATTTAGGAGGAAAAGATGCTAAGTATAGGTCATTTTAGAGCTATCCTAGGTTAAATAAGTCATTTTGAAGCTAGCTAAGCATATTAAGTCATTTT
>NW_025289111.1:0-1088 GCF_018294505.1 Triticum aestivum
ACAAGTGTCACACCCTAGCTAGTCATGCATTAGAGTGTTGCATCATGTTTACTCATTCATCAGAAACTTGAAATGGGGATGACAGAACCCCCAGTCCCCTCTGAAACCAACTAGGGTTACTAAAATAATTTTTCAATGAACCTGAAATGCCCTTCTAAAATGCCCATCATTTTTGTCTTGGTTCAGAACCTCTGCCAAAAGTGGTGCACATTTTCCTAGGCCATCCTAGGGTTTTTGAATTAAATCATAAATATTTGAATTTGGGCATTTAAAATAATATAAAATATTTAAATGCTCAAATATCTCCAAACTAAAATGTTTCATGTTGGAATTAATCCAACTATGGGCCAGGAATAGTTTGGTGATTTTTGAAGTTGCCTAGGTATTTTATTTAATTCAACAAAGTTGCAGATATATTAAATAAAAACAGAAACAGAAAGAAAAGGGAAAAAACTTACCTGGGCTCCTCCCTGTGCGGCCCAGCCAGCTGGCCGGCCCAGCCAGCAGCCGACCCAGCCCAGCGCTGTAGCCCTCCGTCGTCTTCCACCCCTCGCTCCCCCGACTAGCTCAGAAGCTCCGCCACAACTCCCTCTTCCTCCCCACCGCTCCACAGCTCCCCGGAAGCCCTGCATCGCCGCCACGTCGTCGTTCCCCTCTTCAGACTCCGACCACCGTCGCCGTCAAATTCGTCGTCTCCGGCGCGTCCCCGAGCCCGCTTCGACGCCCACTGCAACCGCGGTGAGCCCCCGGAGCGTTTCCCCCTTCTTCCCTGGTCTCTCCCGACCTCTAGGCCCTAGCCCCACCTCGGCCGAGAGCTCCACGCCGCCGACGATGTCGCCGTCGTGGCCACGGTCGCCGTAGCGCCCAACCAAGCACACCATCGTGCTCCACACCTCACTAGGAGCACGTAGCACGCACCAACACCTCCCCTAACGCCCTGCAACGCCGTTTCCGACCGCACCCGAACTCCGGCCGCCGCAGCCGAGCTCGCCGTCGTCAACTCCGGCCACCCCGAGCCCAACCACCACCACCAATAGTCGCGGCTCAACCTCAGCAACACGTAGATGCCTTCCGCCGTCCATTTGGTT
>NW_025289112.1:0-1088 GCF_018294505.1 Triticum aestivum
CTGAAATCAAGAAAGAACATCAAGTGTTGATGGTCAATAAGACCACTAAGTTCAAGAAGGGCAAGGGTAAGAAGAACTTCAAGAAGGACGGCAAAGATGTTGCCGTGCCTGGTAAGCCAGTTACCGGGAAGAAGTCAAAGAATGGACCCAAGCCTGAGACTGAGTGCTTTTATTGCAAGGGGAAGGGTCACTGGAAGCGGAACTGCCCCAAATACTTAGCGGATAAGAAGGCCGGCAACACCAAAGGTATATTTGATATACATGTGATTGATGTGTACCTTACCAGTACTCGTAGTAACTCCTGGGTATTTGATACCGGTGCCGTTGCTCATATTTGTAACTCACAGCAGGAGCTGCGGAATAAACGGAGACTGGCGAAGGACGAGGTGACGATGCGCGTCGGGAATGGTTCCAGAGTCGATGTGATCGCCGTTGGCACGCTGCCTCTACATTTACCTACGGGATTAGTTTTGAACCTTAATAATTGTTATTTAGTGCCAAGTTTGAGCATGAACATTGTATCTAGATCTCGTTTAATACGAGATGGCTACTCATTTAAGTCTGAGAATAATGGTTGTTCGATTTATATGAGAGATATGTTTTATGGTCATGCTCCGATGGGCAATGGTTTATTCTTAATGAATCTCGAGCGTAATATTACACATGTTCATAGTGTAGATGCCAAAAGATTTAAAGTTGATAACGATAGTCCCACATACTTGTGGCACTGCCGCCTTGGTCACATTGGTGTCAAGCGCATGAAGAAGCTCCATGCCGATGGACTTTTAGAGTCTCTTGATTATGAATCGTTTGACACGTGCGAACCATGCCTTTTGGGCAAAATGACCAAGACTCCGTTCTCCGGAACAATGGAGCGAGCAACCAACTTGTTGGAAATCATACATACCGATGTGTGCGGTCCAATGAGCGTTGAGGCTCGCGGAGGATATCGTTATGTTCTCACTCTCACTGATGACTTAAGTAGATATGGGTATGTCTACTTAATGAAACACAAGTCTGAGACCTTTGAAAAGTTCAAGGAATTTCAGAATGAGGTAGAGAATCAACGTGACCGAAAGATAAAATTC
>NW_025289113.1:0-1088 GCF_018294505.1 Triticum aestivum
TATGGCGGACGATAGAGCCGAGCCGCTTAGGGATCCGGAGGCTGAACGTTATTTAATGGGCATCATCAACAACGAGATTCCTTATGTGCCGGGCTCAGAATATGAGCAAGAAGAGGATGTAGTCTCTTCTTTTCTGAACCTTGACGGTGGAACAGAGATTGTCGATGATCAAGAAGGTGAAGGAACGGACATTGTCGACGGAGGTCAACCGTCAACAAACGACGATCTCGAATTGCAAGTAGCAACCACCTCCGGCGAGGTATATATATACATTGAGCCTCTCGTGATACAAACTTACTGAAATGTGAATACATATGTATTAACGCGCGCGACTCTCTTTCTTTTTTTAGCCCTCCGGATCGAGTACGACAAAGCGTGGCAAATCCAAGGCGATGAAAACAGGAGAAACATATGCCATTGAGTTTGTCAGTGAAACCGGCAAGCCCCTACAGCACACCTCAAAGTTTATCAACCAATGCGGAGTCGTTGTTAGAGACAACGTCCCGACCACCGTCCAGGAATGGAAGGAGCCAAAGAAGGCACGTCTTGGTTTCAGTTTTGTCGACAAGAGAACGAAAAAGGATTGCTGGAGAAAGCTTATGGAACATTTCATTCTACCTCCGGAATACAACAAAGTCGATGAATTCGGTAACGCGGTTCCGGGTGGACGTCAGAGGAGGAGGCTAGTTAAAGAGTTCGCTCTTCAGAAGATGGGCGAAGCATTCCAGAACTTCAAGAAAAATTTAACCCGTGACTATGTCAACAAGGGCAAGACTCCGGATTTCAATGGACAACATGAGAAACTGAAAGATGATTGGCCAGAATTTGTGAGGCAAAAGCAATCGGAGCATTTCAAGGAAATATCGAAAAAAAATAAGGATAATGCGAGTAAGAAAAAGTTCCATCATATTATGGGGCCAGGAGGATACCGCCTTTCGGAGCCTAGGTGGCAGAAGATGGAGGAGGACCTGAGGGTGCGAGGAATCCCTCTAGGTACAGAGGGATGGGACCCAAGGGCCAAAAGCTGGTGGTACGGGCATGGGGGATCGCTAGACCCGGAGACAGGGGTGTGTGTTCACCGGCAGAGA
>NW_025289114.1:0-1088 GCF_018294505.1 Triticum aestivum
CCAATGTGCCATTCTACCATGGGTCTCTTCCATCTCCGGTGATAAGCAAATTCATCCATTACGTTGTCTTCAACAAGGTAATCCACATCATCCAAGTCCGAGTATGCCATTCTACCGACCCCCTCCAAATGATCGCTTGTGATTGCCTTAGGCTGGTATAAAGAGTTTCAATGATCTTTGAATCAAAGGTAATTCTTTTTGCCACTTAAGGGGATAATCTACGAATCACCCTCCTTCAGGATGTTTCGTCGTGGTATCATGGCAACTCAACTCCTCGCTACGTGGACAATCGTTTACCACCTTCTTAGGTGTGGAATCGTTGTCTACCTAGTGAACCTTCGTCATCCGTTTCTTTCCACCCCTCTTGATGTGTATCTCGTGTCTCAACCCGAGAGATGGTCCTATGTCTCATTCCGTGAGTTGTTCGATCTTCGAGAAGATCGACCCTTCTAGAGTCTCCTTTTTTCCCTCCATGTCATGTTGACAGGATTTCTCAGAGCAAGACTTCAAGACAAAGATGGTGTTCAAATCAACGTTCATTTGAAGTGCAACCTGGATCGTGAGGAGTGACTAGTTTGCGTTTCCCCTTCATCCTACCCTACGCTTGAATCTCGAGACGAGATTCTTGTTTAGTGGGAGTGAGTTGTCACATCCCTAGCTTCTGGTAATGCTCTAGGCTAGCTTCATGTGTGCATCATGTCTATATTTTTGAAAACTTGAATTGAGGAATTTTGGAAGCCTCAAAAACTTAAATAAAAGAGGGGCAAAAACCCTAGAAATCTCATTCATTGCTCCAAAATGCTCTTCTTAAATGTTTGATAATTTTTGGTAAGGGTTCTGGTCCCAACCAAAATATTGAACATTTTTAAGGAATTATTTTTGGGACTTTGGATTTAATTCATTAACTATTTGAATTTGAATTATATTCATATAATTAGAATATAATTTCAAATACCCCTGAAATATTTTATAAGCTTTTGGAAAAGTCCATCTAGCAATATAAAATATTCAGAGGAGTTTTTGGCATTGTTTGAATTATTTTTAAATTCAAAACAGTGGCAAAATAAATTAAATAAAACAAAACAGAG
>NW_025289115.1:0-1088 GCF_018294505.1 Triticum aestivum
ATTGATTTACCATTGTCGTTTTGGGGTTATGCATTAGAGACAGCTGCATTCACGTTAAAAAGGCACCATCTAAATCCGTTGAGACGACACTATATGAACTGTGGTTTAGCAAGAAACCCAAGTTGTCGTTTCTTAAAGTTTGGGGCTGCGATGCTTATGTGGAAAAGTTTCATCCTGATAAGCTCGAACCCAAATCGGAGAAGTGCGTCTTCATAGAATACCCAAAGGAAATTGTTGGGTACACCTTCTATCACAGATCCGGAGGCAAGATATTCGTTGCTAAAAATGGATCCTTTCTGGAGAAGAAGTTTCTCTCGAAAGAAGTGAGTGGGAGGAAAGTAGAACTTGATGAGGTAACTGTACCTGCTCCCTTATTGGAAAGTAGTTCATCACAGAAATCAGTTCCTGTGACAAATACACCAATTAGTGAGGAAGCTAATGATATTGATCATAAAACTTCAGATCAGGTTACTACAGAACCTCGTAGGTCTTCCAGAGTAAGATCTGCACCAGAGTGGTGTAGTAATCATGTTCTGGAAGTCATGTTACTAGACCATGATGAACCTATGAACTATGAGGAAGCGATGATAAGCCCAGGTTCCGCGAGATGGCTTGAGGCCATAAAATCTGAGATATGATCCATGTATGACAACAAAGTATGGACTTTGATTGACTTGCTCGATGATCAGCAAAGCCATGTTAAATAAATGGATCTTCAAGAGGAAGACGGACACTGATAGTAGTGTTACTATCTACCAAGCTCGACTTGTTGCAAAAGTTTTTCAACAAGTTCAAGGTGTTGAATACGATGAGGTTTTCTCACTCGTATCGATGCTTAAGTCTATCTGAATCATGTTAGCAATTGCCACATTTTATGAAATCTGGCAAATGGATGTCAAAACTGCATTCCTTAATGGATTTATTAAAGAAGAGTTGTATATGATGCAACCAGAAGGTTTTGTCAATCCTAAAGGTGCTAACAAAATGTGCAAGCTCCAGCGATCCATCTATGGACTGGTGCAAGCATCTCGGAGTTGGAATATACGCTTTGATAAGTTGATCAAAGCATATAGTTTTATATGGACTTA
>NW_025289116.1:0-1088 GCF_018294505.1 Triticum aestivum
TACTGAACTACCCCTGTTATATATTAGCAGGATGGTTAGACCAGCTGGTCGTGGTCGTGGTGGCAACTTCCCACCACCGCCTGAGTACATGGCTGGTATGATCCAACAGCTTGAGATGAATCGCCAGTTCATGGAAAACATGATGGCTCAGTTTCCTCGCCCCAATATGAACCAGCATCCAAACACAACAACTCTGCAGGATTTCATACGCCTCAACCCAAGTGTGTACCGCAGCTCAACCCAGCCGCTGGATGCTGATGACTGGCTCCGTGACATCACCTATGAGATGGAGTCTGCTGATGTAGCCCCTGCCAGCTATGTCACTTTTGCTTCCTTCTTCCTGAAGGGACCCGCAGCTCAATGGTGGGACAGCCATAGGCGTACTCTGCCAGTTGGGACAATCATCTCCTGGCCAGACTTTCAGGCTGCCTTCCGTGCCCGCTTCCTTCCTCAGGGAATCATGGACAGGAAGAAGCGTGAGTTCCGCAACCTCACACAGGGCAACAAAACTGTGGAAGCTTATCAGTGGGAGTTTCTGGACTTATCCCGCTATGCTGAAGAAGACATTGCAACTGATGCTCGCAGACAGGAGAAGTTCCGTGAAGGCCTTCAAGCTGACATCAAGCTCACACTTCTAGTGCATGACTTTGCTGATTTCGCCACCTTGGTGAACAAGGCCATCAATGTCGAGACTGGTCTGCAAGAACACCAGAGCTCTCAAAGGCGCAACCGTGACACGGGCTCATCTTCGGGCCCGCCCTCGCAGAAGCGTAAGATATGGATCCCGAACAGCATGTACCGTCCAACTGCACCTGCCCCAAGGCAGTCTTATGCTGCACCTCGTCTGCCGGCTGCTCCAACTAGGCAGCCGAGGCTTCCAGCTCCACCACCCCAAGCTCCTGTTCCTACCCCCGAGAATGGGTTGTGCTTCAGGTGCGGACAACCAGGGCACCGTGCTAGGGAATGCAACCAGAAACAGAATCAACTGGCCCTTCCAGCAACTGGCCGTGGGAACAACCAGGCCCGCAACAACAATGCCAAGTCTTATGGCCGTGTTCATGCCAACCACATTGATCTGAATGAAGCTC
>NW_025289117.1:0-1088 GCF_018294505.1 Triticum aestivum
TTTCTTTGGGGTACCGCACAGGAAGAAGCCTTCACGGTATTGAAAGATAAGTTGACACATGCTCCTTTACTCCAACTTCCTGATTTTAATAAGACTTTTGAGCTTGAATGTGATGCTAGTGGAATTGGATTAGGAGGTGTGTTATTACAAGATGGCAAACCTGTTGCATACTTTTCTGAAAAATTGAGTGGGCCTAGTCTGAATTATTCTACTTATGATAAAGAATTATATGCTCTTGTTCGGACTTTAGAAACATGGCAACATTATTTATGGCCCAAAGAATTTGTTATACATTCTGATCATGAATCTTTGAAACATATTAAAAGTCAAGCTAAACTGAATCGTAGACATGCTAAATGGGTTGAATTTATTGAGACTTTCCCTTATGTCATTAAACACAAGAAGGGAAAAGAAAATGTTATTGCTGATGCATTGTCTCGTCGCTATACTATGCTTTCACAACTTGACTTCAAAATATTTGGTTTGAAGACCATCAAAGATCAATATGTGCATGATGCTGATTTTAAAGATGTAATGCAGAATTGTAAAGAAGGAAGAATGTGGAACAAGTTTGTTGTTAACGATGGATTTGTGTTTCGTGCTAACAAGCTATGCATTGCAGCTAGCTCCGTTCGTCTTTTGTTGTTGCAGGAGGCGCATGGAGGAGGATTAATGGGACACTTTGGCGTGAAGAAGACGGAGGACATACTTGCTACACATTTCTTTTGGCCAAAGATGAGACGGGATGTTGAGCGTTTTATTGCTCGCTGCACTACATGTCAAAAAGCTAAGTCACGACTCAATCCTCATGGTTTATATATGCCTTTGCCTGTACCTAGTGTTCCTTGGGAGGATATATCTATGGACTTTGTTTTAGGTTTACCTCGAACAAAGAAGGGGAGGGATAGCATATTTGTTGTCGTGGATAGATTCTCGAAAATGGCACACTTTATACCATGTCATAAAAGCGATGATGCTATTAATGTTGCTGATTTGTTCTTTCGTGAAATTATTCGCTTGCATGGTGTGCCAAATACTATTGTTTCAGATCGTGATACTAAATTTCTTAGCCACTTTTGGAGATGTTT
>NW_025289118.1:0-1087 GCF_018294505.1 Triticum aestivum
TTTAAGGGCTATCAAAGATGCGAGAAAAACAAGTCTATCGACTTGGATTTCATTTCCATGGCTTACTCTAGAAGTTTGCCATTTGGATCCCGGAGTTTGAATTACCATAGAGGATGGCAAGTCACAGAATGCAACGTTATGCAAACGAGCATAATTTTCAGATATAAAAGAATGAGAGGCTCCTGTATCGAAAAGAACAGATGCCGGGTGGCAATTAACAAGAAGCGTACCGAGAACGACGTTGGGGTCCTCTTGAGCTTCTTCGGCAGAGATACAGTTGACATGGCCACGTGAAGCGGTGACCGGTTTAGCGTGGAATACTTTCCCTGTCGGCTTGCCACGGCCAACAGCTTTAGCAGATTGATTGGGGTTGGTCTGGGGGCATTCACGCATATAGTGACCAGATTCCCCACACTTGAAACAAGTCACGGAACTGGTACGTGGAGGAGCATTGTTAGATGGACCCCCATAAGGCTTGGCCGGTGCAGACTGTTGAACAGGGCGAGGCGCCTGGAAAGATGGCCTCGGTGTGAACCTGGGTGGCAGGGCGGTGTTGGGTACCCACACGCGGCGCTTCTGAGGACCAGCACCAGATGAGGAACCCATGTCACGTCCATGCTTGCGTGTTGCGTCATAGTCAGTCTGACCAGTTTCAGCATTGATGGCTTTGTTGACAAGTTTCGAAAAAGATGTGCACTCATGCAGACGGAGGTCGCGGCGAAGCTCAGGACTAAGGCCCTTACGGAACCTTGCTTGCTTCTTGGCGTCAGTAGACACTTCCTCAGTTGCATATCGGGCGAGATTACCAAACTCTCTGCTATAGGCATCCACAGAAAGTCGGCCTTGGGTGAAACTGCAAAATTCTTCACGTTTACGGTCCATGAGACCCTCCGGAATGTGATGTTCACGGAAAGCCTCGCTGAACTCAGCCCAAGTAGTGACATGGCCCGCTGGGCGCATAGCTCCATAATTCTCCCACCATAGACTGGCGGGGCCTTCAAGATGATATGCGGCAAAGGTGACCTTGTCAGCCTCCGCTACCAGCGCGGAACGCAGCTTGTGAGAGATACTGCGAAGCCAGTCATCA
>NW_025289119.1:0-1087 GCF_018294505.1 Triticum aestivum
ACTAGGAGAGGTGGCCGGCCACCCCTCTCCCTCTTTCCCCCTTGGGAATCCTAGTTGGAATAGGATTGGGGGGGGAGTCCTACTCCCGGTAGGAGTAGGACTCCTCCTGCGCCTCTCCCTCTTGGCCGGCGCCCCCTTCCCCCTTGGCTCCTTTATATACGGAGGCAGGGGCACCTCTAAACACACAAGTTGACACAAGTTGATCCACGTGATCGATTCCTTAGCCGTGTGCGGTGCCCCCTGCCACCATATTCCTCGATAATACTGTAGCGGAGTTTAGGCGAAGCCCTGCTGCTGTAGTTCATCAAGATCGTCACCACGCCGTCGTGTTGACGAAACTCTTCCCCGACACTTTGCTGGATCGGAGTCCGGGGATCGTCATCGAGCTGAACGTGTGCTCGAACTCGGAGGTGCCGTAGTTTCGGTGCTTAATCGGTTGGATCGTGAAGACGTACGACTACTTCCTCTACGTCGTGTCATCGCTTCCGCAGTCGGTCTGCGTTGGGTACGTAGACAACACTCTCCCCTCGTTGCTATGCATCACATGATCTTGCGTGTGCATAGGAAATTTTTGAAATTACTACGAAACCCTTGCAGTGGTATCAGAGCCAGGTTATTGATGTTGATGTTATATGCACGAGTAGAACACAAGTGAGTTGTGGACGATACAAGTCATACTGCCTACCAGCATGTCATATTTTGGTTCGGCGGTATTGTTGGACGAGACGACCCAGACCAACCTTACGCGTACGCTTACGCGAGACCGGTTCCCTCGACGTGCTTTGCACAGAGATGGCTTGCGGGCGACTGTCTCTCCAACTTTAGTTGAACCAAGTATGGCTACGCCCGGTCCTTGCGAAGGTTAAAACGGAGTCTATTTGACAAACTATCGTTGTGGTTTTGATGCGTAGGTGAGATTGGTTCTTACTTAAGCCCGTAGCAGCCACGTAAAACATGCAACAACAAAGTAGAGGACGTCTAACTTGTTTTTGCAGGGCATGTTGTGATGTGATATGGTCAAGGCATGATGCTGAATTTTATTGTATGAGATGATCATGTTTTGTAACCGAGTTATCGGCAACTGGCA
>NW_025289120.1:0-1087 GCF_018294505.1 Triticum aestivum
CTCACGAACGGCGCCGCTGCCGGCACCCGGAGGGGGGAAATGGACGCGTCGAGTCTACACGGAGTGGATGTAGCTGTGTGCCTGTCCCGGATGTTGCTCCAAAGTGTTCCTATGGGCCGACCTAACACAACCGGGTGGAGAGGTCCATTGGTCAAAGCCCGTCCGTGCAAAGTCAAAGGGCTAGATCCCGTGGTCAAACGCTACAGGGTTAGGCGGGACGGGGGCCCTGGGGGGGTAGCAATGCCACCGGAGGGTCGTACCGGGCCCTCATACATGCGGGGTGGTGTTGTGGCATGTCCGAAGAGGCGGCACGCGTCTCCGGGTTGTGGCCCCCCTCACGGACGGCAATGAAACGGTGGTAGACGTTCTGCGGTAACGATGCAACGTGAATATTATTAAATACTTGGAGCGCGATAAAATCATGAGTTTTTTACACAACGTGGGCACATGTGCTATAGGACTGATGGTAATTTTTCATAATTTTTTGTGATGGAGAAGTATCTGAACACTTCCCTCTACGCGGATTGCTCTTCGCACGTCTACGACTGTGGCCGGCGGCCTTCGGGGGGTAGCATACCGTAAAATCTTGCGTAGGCGGCCTCTCACAAGTCTGGAAGTGTTGAGGCGGTTGCAAACGCCCAGCACGCGTCTCTGGTGCGTGCCCCCCCTCACGGACGGCACCGCCGCCGGCACCCGGAGGGGGGAAACGGACGCGTCGGGTCTACACGGAGTGGATGTAGCTGTGGGCCTGGCCCGGATGTTGCTCCCCGGTGTCCCTCTGGGCCGACCCGACACAACCGGGTGGAGAGGTCCACTGGTCAAAGCCCGTCCGTGCAAAGTCAAAGGGCTAGATCCCGTGGTCAAACGCTACAGGGTTAGGCGGGACGGGGGCCCTGGGGGGGTAGCAATGCCACCGGAGCATCGTACCGGGCCCTCATACATGCGGGGTGGTGTTGTGGCATGTCCGAAGAGGCGGCACGCGTCTCCGGTGCGTGGCCCCCCTCACGAACGGCGCCGCCGCCGGCACCCGGAGGGGGGAAACGGACGCGTCGAGTCTACACGGAGTGGATGTAGCTGTGGGCCTGGC
>NW_025289121.1:0-1087 GCF_018294505.1 Triticum aestivum
TACTTGGGCTGCTTTGAAAACTGCTATGCGTACGCGTTGGGTTCCACCATATTATCAACGTGAATTGCTTCAAAAATTGCAGCGTTTAAGACAAGGAAAAAATTCTGTAGAAGAATATTATCAGGAATTACAAACTGGCATGATTAGATGTGGTATTGTTGAGGAGAATGAAGCTATGCTTGCACGTTTTCTGGGTGGATTAAATAGAGAGATTCAGACCATTCTAGACTATAAGGAGTATACTAATATCACTCGTTTATTCCATCTTGCTTGTAAAGCTGAACGTGAAGTGCAGGATCGACAAGCATTGGGGCGAACTAACTTTTCTGCAGGCCGACCTTCATCATGGACACCACGTGCATCTTCTACTTCAACTGCACCAGCACCTCCATCAGGTGCCACCTCCAGCCGTGATACAAGAAAACAGGCACAACCACCATTATCTGCCAAGAGCGCACCTGCGGGGCCTACACAGCGTTCTTCTTCCTCCATAGCATCAACAGGGCACACAAGTGATATTATTTGTCGTCGTTGTAAGGGAGGAGGTCATTATGCGAGAGAATGCAAATCTCCGCGTGTGATGATTGCTACCGCGGATGGTGGATACGAGTCCGCTAGTGACTATGATGAGGAGACTTTGGCTCTTATTACACGTGAAGAACATGGTGGAGATGATTCTGATAATGAGACGCAATACATGGCTCCTGAAGACGCTGACAGGTATGAATGTTTAGTTGCTCAACGTGTTTTGAGTGTGCAGATCACACAAGCTGAGCAAAATCAGAGGCACAATTTGTTCCATACCAAGGGAGTTGTGAAGGAACGTTCTGTGCGCGTCATCATAGACGGAGGGAGCTGCAACAACTTGGCTAGCATGGAGATGGTGGAGAAGCTTTCTCTCACCACAAGACCACATCCACATCCTTACTACATCCAATGGTTCAACAACAGCGGCAAGGTTAAGGTAACACGTACTGTTCGTGTGCATTTTAGTATATCTACATATGCTGATTATGTTGATTGTGATGTGGTACCTATGCAAGCATGTTCCTTATTACTTGGTAGACCATGGCAATTTGATAAAAAT
>NW_025289122.1:0-1087 GCF_018294505.1 Triticum aestivum
CAAGTTTCAACCTTTTCAGAGTTCATTTGTAGAGCTTTTCAATTGCATGGCCATTTAGCTCAAAACAAATCAGTAAATGCATTAAAAATAGCAAATTATGTCACAAAGGGTTGAAAGTTGATGACGTGGCTTTGAATGGTGCATGCTGAATGAAAAAGACGTCCAGAGTTGTAATAAGTTATTAAAATTTTGAATTGCTGATGTAAGTGATGAGTATTCGTCCGAAACCCTGATACTTCGAAACAGATTGTCCGGTTTGTACACGAAGTGCATCCAGTTTTTGCCGTGACCCTCTCTACTTTTTTGCACATGCTCTGCGGGTGAAATGATGATACCATGCCAAGTTTCAACCTTTTCAGAGTTCATTTGTAGAGCTTTTCAATTGCAGGGCCATTTAGCTAAAAACAAATCAGTAAATGCATTAAAAATAGCAAATTATGTCAGAAAGGGTTGAAAGTTGATGACGTGGCTTTGAATTTTGCATGCTGGATGACAAAAACGTCCGGAGTTGTAATAAGTTATTAAAATTTTGAATTG
This sequence comes from Triticum aestivum, assembly GCF_018294505.1. NCBI lineage: Eukaryota > Viridiplantae > Streptophyta > Magnoliopsida > Poales > Poaceae > Triticum > Triticum aestivum. The sequence goes on from NW_025289122.1 coordinate 538, forward strand.
CCGGTGTAACAGATGAGTTTTCGTCTGAAACCCTGATTCTTCGAAAGAGATTGTCAAGTTTGCACACAAAGTGCATCCAGTTTTTCCGGTGACCCTCTCTACTGTTTTGCACATGCTATGCGGGTGAAATGATGATACCATGCCAGGTTTCAACCTTTTCAGAGTTCATTTGTAGAGCTTTTCAATTGCAGGGCCATTTAGCTCAAAACAAATTAGTAAATGCATTAAAAATAGCAAATTATGTCACAAAGGGTTGAAAGTTGATGACGTGGCTTTGAATGGTGCATACTGAATGCAAAAGACGTCCAGAGTTGTAATAAGTTATTAAAATTTTGAATTGCCGATGTAACTGATGAGTTTTCGTCCGAAACCCTGATACTTCGAAACAGATTGTCCAGTTTGTACACGAATGCATCCAGTTTTTGCAGTGACCCTCTCTACTTTTTTGCACATGCTATGCGGGTGAAATGATGATACCATGCCAAGTTTCAACCTTTTCAAAGTTCATTTGTAGAGCTTTTCAATTGCCGGGCCATTTAGCTCAAAACAA
>NW_025289123.1:0-1087 GCF_018294505.1 Triticum aestivum
CATTAGACGCGCCACACTTGGGTCCGTCGTCCCCGCCAACGAAATCGACCTGGGAGGTCCTACATCGCCGCATCGGCCGTCGTCCCTTTTATCTCTGTTCACCGGCCGTCGTGCCAGATTCGTCACAGATGAGCTCCCTCCGGTGTTCTTCTTCGTCATGTAGCTCCCACTTGCTCTTCTGAAGCTCCCAGACATCTTTTCAACGAGCTGCGCTTCCTCTAGCATTGCGTCCCCTTACTCGCCGGAGCTCCAGAGCACGCTCTGCCCATGTCTTGGCCGGTCCTGACGGTCCTCTCGGTCCGGCTCGTGGCCCGCCATTGCCGGTCCGGTCCCTGCAAACAGGCCCGAGACACTGCTCGGTCGGGTCCGGTCCGGACCGCCGGCGTCCGGTCCAAAGGCCGGCTCGGACCGGGACCGGACCGGCTCGGACCGTGTCCACCCTGAGCTATATTGATGCAAGCCGTAGTTTTTTCGCCACCCACCACGCGTATGGTCCTTTGTTGGGTAGAGTGATTCATACTGCACATTTTGCTTCACCGAATTTGTGAACCAATACAGAGATGTTACTAGGCCTAGTATAAAGAATGCCAAAATCAGCCCTTGGGTGTTGTGTGCTTCTTCTGCTCAATCGCAACTGTTTGTCCTTTAGCAATTGGTAGCGGTAGCCACAATTCTAAGTGCTCCATTATTATTTTTAGTGGCGACAAGTGCTTCTGGACCACCGTCCTCTCAGTGTACGCAAAAAAGATGTACATACAATACGACACCCCTTCAGTTTGCACGCATTGCATTAGCCAAATTGAGGAAATGTTGAAGTTATAACATGTGCATGCGCGATATCATTGAGAAATATAGGCAAGCATTGAGATTTTGATGACATGGGAGGTGTGGACCCAGATCTCCTATGTTTTCGCATGCAACCATTGCTATTATGGACTGGGACTTCTTGATTCAAATTTCAGGGTTCCATGTTTTCTGCTTGACAGCGGCGAAGTGGTGATTCGAGCTGTAAAAATGGCATTTCTCTGAATACGATAAGCATGAGGATCTACCATGCCATTGTCATGCAAATGAGCATGGCAATATG
>NW_025289124.1:0-1087 GCF_018294505.1 Triticum aestivum
GGCGGGATCTACATGTGAAGCGGAGTACATGGCAGCCTCGGAGGCAGCACATGAAGCAATATGGGTGAAGGAGTTCATCACCGACCTAGGAGTCATACCCAATGCGTCGGGGCCGATCAAGCTCTTCTGTGACAACACTGGAGCTATTGCACTTGCCAAGGAGCCCAGGTTTCACAAGAAGACAAGGCACATCAAGCGTCGCTTCAACTCCATTCGTGAAAATGTTCAAGATGGAGACATAGAGATTTGTAAAGTACATACGGACCTGAATGTAGCAGATCCGTTGACTAAACCTCTCCCTAGAGCAAAACATGATCAACACCAGAATTCCATGGGTGTTCGATTCATCGCAATGTAACTAGATTATTGACTCTAGTGCAAGTGGGAGACTGTTGGAAATATGCCCTAGAGGCAATAATAAAAGCATTATTATTATATTTCCTTGTTCATGATAATTGTCTTTATTCATGCTATAATTGTGTTACCCGGAAATTGTAATACATGTGTGAATAACAGACACCAACATGTCCCTAGTGAGCCTCTAGTTGACTAGCTCGTTGATCAACAGATAGTCATGGTTTCCTGACTATGGACACTGGATGTCATTGATAACGAGATCACATCATTAGGAGAATGATGTGATGGACCAGACCCAATCCTAAACATAGCACAAGATCGTATAGTTCGTTTGCTAGAGTTTTGCAATGTCAAAGTATCTTTTCCTTAGACCATGAGATCGTGTAACTCCCGGATACCGTAGGAGTGCTTTGGGTATGCCAAACGTCACAACGTAACTGGGTGACTATAAAGGTAGACTACGGGTATCTCCGAAAGTGTCTGTTGGGTGACATGGATCAAGACTGGGATTTGTCACTCCGTATGACGGAGAGGTATCACTGGGCCCACTCAGTAATGCATCATCATAATGAGCTCAAAGTGACCAAGTGTTTGGTCACGGGATCATGCATTACGGTACGAGTAAAGTGACTTGCCGGTAACGAGATTGAACGAGGTATTGGGATACCGACGATCGAATCTCGGGCAAGTAACATATCGATAGACAAAGGGAATAGCATACGGGGTTGAT
>NW_025289125.1:0-1087 GCF_018294505.1 Triticum aestivum
GCAACAGGGGGGTTATCAGACCAACCCGAAGCAACTTAGCGGTGGACAGTATCACGTGTTCACCACTAGTTTGTGCAAACGAGACGAGAAGCTTCACAAGAGGGCTGTTAATTCTGTTGAGCCGGCGGTTCCACGCTACTTACGGTGGTCGGAGCAGCCCATAGTGTGGAGTAGGGAGGATCACCCTCCCCGGGTGGATAACCCGGGCCACCTGGCCTTAGTAGTGGCTCCTCAGGTGGGAGGCTATAAGTTCACAAAGGTACTCATGGATGGAGGCAGCAGTATCAACATCCTCTATTATGAGACTTTCCGTCGTATGGGGCTAGTTGATAAGAACCTCAGCCAGTCAAATACTATCTTCCATGGTGTGGTACCCGGTAAGTCGGCTTATCCAGTCGGCAAGATCGAATTGGAAGTGGCTTTTGGTGATGAAAACAACTACAGGGTGGAGAAATTGACCTTTGAGGTGGTCAAGATAAGAAGTCCATACCATGCTATATTCGGACGGCCGGCTTACGCCAAGTTCATGGCACGGCCGTGTTATGTGTACTTACAGCTCAAGATGCCGGGTCACAATGGGACCATTACAGTTCACGGCAGCCGGAAGGTGGCTCTGGAGAGTGAGGAAGGTGACGCGGCTTATGCAGAGTCTGTTTGTGCCACAGAAGAGTTGAAATTTTATAAAGACAATGTTGACCCAACAGATATGACCTCTCTGAAAAAGCCAACCACGGAGAATGAACCAGCAATGAAGTTTAAATCAGCCGATGAGACTAAACTTGTTGATTTTGTTCCAGGTGACTCGTCTCAGCAGTTCAGCATCAGTGCAAATCTGGACCCGAAATAGGAAGGCGCGCTCATCGAGTTCATCCGTGAGAATAGGGACATCTTTGCATGGAAACCTTCTGACATGCCAGGTGTACCTAGAGAACTCGCTGAGCACACTCTCAATGTGGATCCAAAATTTAAGCCGGTCAGGCAGTTCCTTCGACGGTTTAACGAAGAGAGGCGGAAGGCTATTGGTGAAGAAGTGGCCCGGCTTTTGGCGGCCGGGTTCATTGTTGAGGTTTTTCACCCAGAGTGGTTG
>NW_025289126.1:0-1087 GCF_018294505.1 Triticum aestivum
AGAGGGTCCATTGGTTTCGGGCCCAATGCATGGTAGTAGCTGATTCTTAAATCACACATACAGATCTCAGTGCTTAAGGTCGGCTTCAATGAAACAACCCACCATGTACTCCTACATGGCCTCTCATCGATACCTTTACCAAATCGTGTTCACCACACCACTCTCATTACCGACATAATCATTTCACTCTAGCCCATCACCCAGATGAACCAGACCTGACACGACTCTAAGCATAGCAGGCATAGCAAGGTAGGAACAACACATACATAGGGCTCAATCAACTCCTACACATGCTAGTGGGTTTCATCTAGTTACTGTGGCAATGACAGGTCATGCAGAGGAAATGGGTTCAACTACCGTAGCACACAGCAGTTTGAAACGCGTTGTCTTAATGCAGTAAAAGAGAGCAGGAGCGAGAACATGGGATTGTATCGATATGATCAAATGGTTGGTTGCTTTCCTGATGGTTCGATGCACTGATACGGTTCTTTGTTAGGGTAATCACGGTACTCCTCGGAGGCAGAACCTGTCGCAAAGGACACCGATACACAACCATCACCAAACAATGTGCAACAATATGATGCATGCATGAAACATAGCAATATGAGTGTGTTGGGCTAATGCAACTAAAACCAGAAGGGTTTGAACAAATTTGAATCAAAGATTCAAATTTCAAATTCAAATATGGCCTTCTAAAGTGCTTTTCCTTGTTCTGCTTAAAACATCAATTTAACTTGTTTGATCATGCATGAAAATAGTACAGATGGATAGATTGGATTTTTCTGATCATTTTTCATATATAATTTGTCCAATTTGAAGTTACAGAGTAAAAGTTATGAATTTTTGAAGTTTAAATAATATTCTGGAATTTCCTGATTTAATTTAAATCCAGAAATTAATTACTGCGTCAGCCTGACGTCAGTGTGACGTCAGCAGGTCAACGGAACAGGTCTGGGTCAAACCTGACAGTGGGTCCCGCATGTCAGGGTGATTATTTTAATTAAGATTTGATTAAAACTAATCCTGTATAATTAGCAGGGCTGGGCCCCACCTGTCATTGACTCAGGGGAGTCAACCAGGGCCCACC
>NW_025289127.1:0-1087 GCF_018294505.1 Triticum aestivum
CCGAGCACCCCCGAGCCCCGCCGCACCCCGCCGCACCCCGCCGCCCTCGCCGGAGCCATCTGGAGCCCCGCCGGAGCCCTGCCCCGACGAGGTACACCTCGCCGTCGTTTGCCGGTTTTGTTTTTTTTTAAAGAAACCGTTCGTTTTAAAAAAAACCCTAGATCGGTTTATTTCTTCGGTTTTGTTATTTTGTGAACGTTCACCGACCCGTTCGTTTTAACGAACGCGTTCATCGGATTTTCTCTGTTAACGAACGTCCGTTCTTTAACCGTTCGTCCGTTTTTCTTTTTCGTCGGATTTTTCCGCGATTATCTCAGATCTCGATTTCTGATCGAATCTTCGTTTCTCTTTAACTTTTCGCTCGTTTATCGGAATCAGGCGATTCAAGCGCCTAGAGTTTCGTCTAGAAATTCTTTTTCCGTTTAACCTACTCAAACAAGTTTTTGCTACTGTAAAATTTGACCTAGATCCAGATTAGTAAACGAACCTTGTTTCTTTCGCCGTTTGACTTTCGTTGCTTCGTTCGAGTTGATTCTTTTGCAAACCGGAGTTCTTAAGTTGGACTTTCTGGTTGGATCTTTCATTTGAGTTTTATCTGTGCATTAGATGAGTACTTATTGTTTGCTTGTTTGTTTGCGATAGAGTACCCGGAGTGTGCCGCTTGTTACTTCGAATCGCTAGGTTTCGCGGATCATCAGCAAGGCAAGTAACACTTTGATCATATACCTTCCATACCCAGTTTTTATTGCATTAGTTCTATTCCTCAAACATTGCATGGTTAGGATCTAATTAAATTGTGGGTATTGGGAAGTAGTTGAGGTAGTACCTATTACCTGTTCTTTTATCAAACCCTTGGGAGTTACTTCTACGTTGCTATTATATTGCCAAGCTATGCTCGTAGACGTGGATTGGGTTTGAGTGATATTCATGACAGATGTGAGATTGTTAATAATGGTTTACTTAAGGTGGCAACTAAAACTCACATCTGGGTGGATTGAGGCACCTGGAGAATCCAGTGTTGTCTGTTTGTATAAGGACCGCCACCCAGGCTCAAAGGGATCATAAGATTATTCATGCTAGAAACTTC
>NW_025289128.1:0-1087 GCF_018294505.1 Triticum aestivum
CGTGTCCGGGGTGTGCCCCCCCTCACGAACGGCGCCGCCGCCGGCACCTGGAAGGGGGAAACGGACGCGTCGGGTCTACACGGAGGGGATCTTGCTGTGGGTCTGGCCCGGATGTTGCTCCAAAGTGTTCCTATGGGCTGACCTAACACAACCGGGTGGAGAGGCCCACTGGTCAAATCCCGTCCGTGCAAAGTCAAAGGGCTAGATTCGGTGGTCAAACGCTACAGGGTTAGGCGGGACGGGGGCCCTGGGGGGTAGCAATGCCACCGGAGCGTCGCATCGGGCCCTCATACATGCGGGGTGGTGCGGTGGCATGTCCGAAGAGGCGGCACGCGTCTCCGGGGTGTGGCCCCCCTCACGGACGGCGATGACACGGTAGTTGACGTTCTGCGGAAACAATGCGGCGTGAATATTATTAAATACTCGGAGCGCGATAAAATCATGAGTTTTTTACATGACGTGGGCACATGTGCTATAGGACCGATGGTAATTTTTCATTTTTTTTCGTGATGGAGAAGTATCTGAACACTTCCCTCTACGCGGATTGCTCTTCGCGCGTCTACGACTGTGGCCGGCGGCCTCCGGGGGCTAGCATACCGTCAAATCTTGTGTAGGCGGCCTCTCACAAGTCTGGAAGTGTTGTGGCGGTTGCAAATGCCCGGCACGCGTCTCCGGGGTGTGCCCCCCCCCTCACGGACGGCGCCGCCGTCGGCAACTGGAGGGGGGAAACGGACGAGTCGGGTCTACACGGAGTGGATGTAGCTGTGGGTTTGGCCCGGATGTTGCTCCCGGGTGTCCCTATGGGCCGAACTGACACAACCGGGTGGAGAGGTCCACTGGTCAAAGCCCGTCCGTGCAAAGTCAAAGGGCTAGATCGCGTGGTCAAACGCTACAGGGTTAGGCGGGACGGGGGCACTGGGGGGGTAGCAATGCCGCCGGCCCGTCGTACCGGGCCCTCATACATGCGGGTGGTGTGGTGGCATGTCTGAAGAGGCGGCACGCGTGTCCGGGGTGTGCCCCCCCTCACGGACGGTGCCGCCGCCAGCACCTGGAGGGGGAAAACGGACGCGTCGGGTCTACACGGAGG
>NW_025289129.1:0-1087 GCF_018294505.1 Triticum aestivum
AAAAAAACTAAAATAATTATTTAGTAACACTAATATTCTTGAATAATTAGTTTGACCATAGTTTGACCAGATTTAACAAAAATTAAATAAAAAACTGAATTTTTTTTGAATTTTTTTGCCTCCAGATCTTAAAAGCCCCGTAACTTTTTTTCTGTTAGGTTTTTGAGGATTTTAAAAATGTTTAACGTGGCAAGTAAGATTCTGTGTATAGGCTTTTCCCTAGTAGTGTTCACCAGTGTCATGAGTTATCAAGCCAAGTCTTCCCAGCCTTCCTCACATATAGTGTTAACTTAATCAAGTCTACATCTTGTTACATACACACACACATAGTATTTGTTGGAGGAGTCGGTATCGATCACTGTATACGTAACTTTGCCAGCTCGTTTGAATATCCGCAAATTTGCAGGAACAAGTACTATAGAGGAAATAGAAACGTTTGGGGCCGGGGCACCGGCCGAAGCTTCGGCCGGTCCAGTCCACGCGCGCGCGATGTGACCCACTTATGAGCAACCACGTGGCCTGATGGACCTGAGACGACTAGTCCTCCTCCCTTTTCTCTTCTTCCTCTCGCACATCTCTCTCTTTCTCTCTCCCTGCTGCCATGGTCAACGCATCGCCCCGCGCCGGCCGCAGGCCTCCCAGGCGCGCCGCCGTTCAGCAAATCTGGCCGCCCTTGACCAGATCCGCGCGGATCCGCGTGCATCGGAGCTCTCCCTACCTCGCCGGACCCGGCCACGCCGGAGTTGCAACCAGCCATGGCAGGACAGCACCCCCGCGGCCCAAATTTGCTGGAACCTCGACGTCACGGCGAGACGATGGATGACCTTTTTTTGCTACAATTGTGTTTTGGTTTTGCTACTACCATAGAGATTTTTTACTGGAACCGATGGTATTTTTTGCTTCAACCAAAGATGCGTGATAGCTGGGGAGGCTGGCGAGTGCTGCAACCGTTGATAGGAAAGCTTCAACCCAAGATTAAAAATGCTTCAACCGTATATACAGAAAGCTGTAAGCGTTCAGTGCTATTGAGGAAAGCTACAACCGTCTATATAAAATGCTACAAACTTTGAAGAAAAAAGCTTCAACC
>NW_025289130.1:0-1087 GCF_018294505.1 Triticum aestivum
CGTCAGCCTGACGTCAGTGTGACGTCAGCAGGTCAACGGAACAGGTCTGGGTCAAACCTGACAGTGGGTCCCGCATGTCAGGGTGATTAATTTAATTAAAAGTTAATTAAAACTAATCCTGTTTAATTAACAGGGCTGGGCCCCACCTGTCATTGACCCAGGGGAGTCAACCAGGGCCCACCCGTGGTCAAAGTCAATGTCGGCTGCCGGCGTTTAGTCGCCGGCGAGCCCGACGCGGCGGCGGAAGTGGTTTTGGTCATTTCGGCCACCAAACGGACCGCGGAGACCACCGGAGTGGAGCTGAGGACAACCCGCAGCTCTTGGCGGAGTCCGTTGGGGTCGGGGTGGCCGGAGTCGACGGCGGCGAGCTCGGCTGCGGCCGCCGGGGTTCGGTCGTGCACGGGAACGGGGTTGGAGCTCGAAGTCGAGCGAAGCGAGGCGCTAGGGATGCTCTACGGGGTCTTGCGAACTCGTTGGACTCGCCGGGGTGACCAAATGGTCACCGGAGCTGCGTCGACGGCGAGCTCGGCGACAGCGGAGGTTCGGCCGTGGTGGGGAGGAGGCTACGGTGGGGGAACAAGGGGGAGAAGAGGGGGAAACGGTGGCGTAGCTCACCGCGGTTGCAGTGGGCGTCGAAGCGGGCTCGGGGACGCGTTGGAGACGACGAATTCGACGGCGACGATGGTCGGAGTCCGAAGAGGGAAACGGCGACGTGGCGGCGATGCAGGGCTTCCGGGGAGCTGTGGAGCGGTGGGGAGGAAGAGGGGGTTGTGGCGGAGCTTCTGAGCTAGTCGGGGGAGCGAGGGGTGGCCGGAGATGGCTGCTACGGCGAACGGCGGCGACGGTGGTGTTCGGCCGTGTGAGAGAGAGAGCGAGGGGAGGAGGGAGAGCCGGGGGAGAGTGAGAGAGAGCAGGGGGAGAGGCGTGGCGTCGTCCAGGGCATCGAGCGAGGAGGGGAGGGCAGGCAAGCAGGCGAGCAGGTGGCGTGGCGCGGTGGCGCGCGCGCGCGCCGGCCACACTCCCCTCCCTCTGTCGGGACGAAGACGACAGAGGAGGGAGGTGGGCTGGGCCGGCTGCTGGCTGGGCC
>NW_025289131.1:0-1087 GCF_018294505.1 Triticum aestivum
GACACTTAGAGGAGTCCCAGTCAGTCTCGTGCGACCCTGGATTTGGTCACTGTTTTATATCCGCTTCCGCTACCAAATAAATTCATCGAGCCTCACCTCGACGCTCGATGAGATGATAGACATAGAGTCTTGTATTTCTCTCCCCGCTGTGTTTTTCCACCACCGCCATATCCTCGAGTCAGTAGTATGCCTCCACACCACTGTGTCATGTCCGCCATTATGTATAATTATTGGCGTGCTTGTAATAATTTGGTTGAGCAACCGTAGTTCAACCCTGTAATATATTTTATGCTACTGGCTTATTGTATCAAGAAATTGTCTACCAGTGAGGAGGATTTCTCTCATACTGGACTCAAAAGATTGGTTTCTCAATAAATATTTTTATTGGAAAACCAGTCGTGACAAGCTTGGTATCAGAGCCAGGCTGACTATAGGAAGCCACTAGGTGCGATCGCTAATTAGTTATTAGCATGATAGAGCTATTTATATTTTTGCAATTGTAGTCATTTTCTGTCAGTCAGCATGAATTTATGATCTGACCCTGCAGAATTTTTGCCTACTTTTGTAGATGGCCGACATCAGCTGCGAGTCTCAGACCTTCACCAACGTGCCCGATGGGTTCGTCAAACTTCTTTCTTTCATCGTGCAGGTCGCGATGGGGCCATCCGTGCGCCCAGTCTTCACACTCTGCCAGCACCGAGTCAACGATAGTGTGACCATGCACCAGGCCGCGGTGCAGTTCAAGGGAGGGCGTGGTGAGTTACGCCGCTTCCGGTTCATGGGAAGAGCAATGCCTACGGAGAGGCATGCTATGCAGATGGCAGCCCGCGAGGCGATAGCTCGTCTCAGGGATGTCCTTCCCGCGATGAAGACTCGTCGTTACCGTTATCTTCCGTGCCATGTGCCTTACACCTGTCACTACGCATACTCCTGCGCCAGAGGAGAACGAGACGAGGCTTTTGAGATGCTCATTGAGTATCTCCGGGCCTTGGAGGCAGCCTTCGACAACCTGGTGGACGACTTCGTAGCTACCCGCATGGACTCAGTCCATGGCTGTGCTGCCAACAGGAGGGAGCTCCTACCCATC
>NW_025289132.1:0-1087 GCF_018294505.1 Triticum aestivum
ATGGAAAGATTGCATTTTTCTGATAATTTTTCATATATAAATTATTTAAATCTGAGCTACGGTTGAATTGTTATGAATTTTTGAAGTTTAAATCATTTTCTGGATTTTCTGAATTATTTTAATTCCAGAAAATAAATAATTGCGTCAGCATGACGTCATCACTACATCAGCGGGTCAACGCGGCTGTCCAGGTCAAATCTGACGTGTGGGACCCACACGTCAGTGACAGGGGGGTTAACAGGGGTTAATTTAATTTAATTAAAAGGTTAGGGGGGGTCGGGCCCACTGGTCAGTGTCAGGATTAATTAACAGAGTTGATTAAATTTAAACTAATCCTAAACTAGAATTAGTCAGGGCCGGGCCCACATGTCATTGACCCAGGGGAGGTCAAACCCCCTGGTCAACCGGGGCTAATGCGCCGGCGTTTAGCCGCCGGCGACAGCAAACGCGGCGGAGGGGCTCGGGATCGCCGCTCCGGCGACCATTCGGGCGGCGGAGACCACCCACGCGAAGCCCAGACTCGCGCGCGTCTAGGGGTTCATGCGGGAGGCTGCGGGGGCGGCGGAGCTCGCCAGAGCGGAGCTCGGGGCGGCGGCCGGAGTTCGGGCGCCGATGAAAACGGTGCCACCGTGCATGGGAGGATCAACGGGTAGCAACAACGCGTTCTGCAGGCTCCCACAAAGCCAACGGGCATATGCACGGGGCCGATTGGCCACCGGAGCCTCGTCGGTGACGAGTTCGTGCGGCGGTGTGCTTCGGGCATCATGGGAAATGGTGCTACAACGAGCGCTAGGCCGTGGGGTTAGGGGGAAACGACGGAGGAGCTCACTGGGAGGTCGAAGCGCAGCTCAGTGGGCCTGGGGACGACCTAGACGGCGCGAATCGAGGACGAGGTCACCGGCGGCCGAAGGTTGAAGAAGAGCTCGAAGTCGACGCTGCAGGGCTTCCGGCGGGGCGTGGTTCGGTGAGGGGGTCGAGGACGACGTCGCGGAGCTCGTGGGCACAACCGAGGGGCGAGGGGGTGGCTGTGGCCGTGGTGGTTCTCGTCGGCGGCGGCGGCCGCGTTCGGTGGAAGTGAGGGGGAGCT
>NW_025289133.1:0-1087 GCF_018294505.1 Triticum aestivum
GTTGGCCAGGCCAACCGCGACTAAAGGTGCCCAAAGGCCTTTAGTCGCGGTTGGCCAGGCCAACCGCGACTAAAGCTCCTCCCCTATATATACCAGTTCAGCACGCTCACTTAGCCATTTGGTGCCACTTCTCTTCACAAGCTTCACAAGGGGGTGTAGGTTTGCTTTTGGTTCCTCTTATGCACACAAGGTGTTTGATGAAATGCCCCAAGAGGGTGAAACAAACATGATATGAAGTGTTGGAGCCACACTTGAGGTTCCTCATTTATTTTTTCCTCCTCGATCGCGGTTAGCAACTTGAACCTTTCATGCATGTGTGTCATTGATAAAATATGCATGTGTGTTGTTCATTGTTTAATTTCTATTGTTTATAGCTAGTTAGTTTAGCAAATGCATGATGGTTAATTATATATTTTATATTATAATAATGCAGATGAATCGGCAATGGATGTACGGTAACCGACTCTCCCGCGAGTTCACTACGGGTTTGAAAGATTTTCTCGTAGTGGCTAATGCGAACAAGCAGAAGGGTTTTGTTATCTGTCCATGTGTTGAATGTAAGAATCAGAAGGGTTACTCTTCCTCAAGAGAAGTTCACCTGCACCTGCTTCGGCACGGTTTCATGCCAAGCTATAATTGTTGGACCAAGCATGGAGAAAGAGGGGTTATAATGGAAGAAGATGAAGAAGGGGATGATTTCATCGATGAAATCTATCTTGCTCATTTCGGTGATACTTTCATGGAGGATGCTGAAGGTGAAGGGGAAGGTGAAGGGGAAGGTGAAGGTGAAGAAGAGGCACGTGATGAGACCGTTGATGATCTTGGTCGGACCATTGCTGATGCACGGAGACGCTGCGAAACTGAAAAGGAGAGGGAGAATTTGGATCGCATGTTAGAGGATCACAGAAAGTCGTTGTACCCCGGATGCGATGATGGTCTGAAAAAGCTGGGCTGCACACTGGATTTGCTGAAATGGAAGGCACAGGCAGGTGTAGCTGACTCGGCATTTGAAAACTTGCTGAAAATGTTGAAGAATATGTTTCCAAAGAATAACGAGTTGCCCGCCAGTACGTACGAAGCAAAGAAG
>NW_025289134.1:0-1087 GCF_018294505.1 Triticum aestivum
GATTTCCATGGTTGTTGAACCCCAAGGTGCGCTTACATGTAGGTCATGAACAATCGCAGTTTGGGCCGATTTTGGCCCGTTTCTTGGACTATTACTTAGTTTCGGGGGTCCCGGAGTGATTTCCACGATTTACGAACCCCGTGGTGCGTTTACGTGCCGGTTATCAACACTCACAATTTTGGCCGATTCTGGTCCGTTTCGTGCACTATTACTCACCGCTTTGGGGTCCCAGAGCGATTTCCATGGTTGTTGAACTCCAAGGTGCAGTTACTGTCTGTCATCAACATTCATAGTTTTTGCCGATTCTGGCCTGTTTCTTCGACTATTACTCCGTTTTGGCGTCCCGGTGTGCTTTCCATGATTGACGAACACCGGGGTGCGTTTATGTGTCGGTTAGCAACACTCGCATTTTGGGCCGATTCTGGCCCGTTTCATGAACTATTACTCACCGTTTTGGGGCCCCAAAGTGATGTCCATGGTTCTTTAACCCCATGGTGCGCTTATGTGTCGATCATCAACAATCGCAGTTTGGGCCGATTTTGGCCCGTTTCTTGCACTATTAGTTAGTTTTGGGGGTCCCGTAGTGATTTCCACGATTGACGAACTCCGTGGTGCGTTTACATGTCGGTCATCAACACACAATTTTGGTCGACTCTGGTCCGCTTCGTGCACTATTACTCACCGTTTTGGCGTCCCAGAGCGATTTCCATGATTGACAATTCCCCTGGTGCGTTTGCGTGTGTGTCCTCAATACTCACAGTTTTGGCCAATTCTGACGCGATTCGTGGACTATTACTCAACATTTAGGGGTCCCGAAGTGATTTCCATAGTTGTTGAACCCCAAAATGCGTTTAGGTGTCGGTCATGAACACTCACAGTTTTGGACGATTCTGGCCCGTTTCGTGGACTATTACTCACTGTTTTGGGGTCCCGGTGTGACTTGCACAATTAACAAACCCCGGGGTGCGTTTACGTGTCGATCATCAACACTCGCAGTTTCGGCCGATTCGGGCTCGTTTTGTGGCACTCGCAGTTTTGGCCGATTCTGGCCCGTTTCGTGGAGTATTACTCACTGTTCTGGGGTCCT
>NW_025289135.1:0-1087 GCF_018294505.1 Triticum aestivum
CCCGGCGTGCCCCGCGCCTATTGGTGCCCGCCCTGCTCGCCCCACTGCGCTGCGCTGTTGCTGCCGCCTCTCCCCGCTCGGCTTACGAGCCGCCGTCGATGCTCGTCGCCGCTTCACTGCTGCTGCCTAATGCTACTGCTGCTCAGCGCCGCGGCCCCTGCTCGCCTGCTGCCGCCGCAGGGTGCCGATGGAGCGCCGTGGCCACCGGCCTCCCCCTGCTCCGGCACTACGCCGGTTCTGCCCGCCCATGGGCGTGTGCCCATTCGGGTGGCGCACGTCGCCTGCACGCCCGACCCGATAGGCCTATGGGCCATTGACAAGGGCCCCCACCGCCCCAGAACGTTTTAATTAAAAAAAAAGAAGAAGAAAAGAACTAAATAATAATAATAATAATAAAATTAATTAATTAATTAATTAAGGAATTAATTAAGTTCATTAATTATAATTAGGTTAACCTAATCACTAATTAACCTAATTAACTGTTAGTTAATTAAAACAGTGTATGACATGCGGGACCCACATGTCAGATTGACCCAGTCAACTCCCTGTTGACTGCTGACGTCATGCTGACGTCATGATGACGTCAGCGTGCACTATTCTGGATAATGTTAGAATTAAATAGTTAATTAAATTCCAGAAATTAATAAAATCTTTAGAAAATCATATCTTTTAATCCGTAACTCGGATTAAAATATTTTCAACATGAAAGTTGCTCAGAACGACGGGACGAATCCGGATACGCAGTCCATTCGTCCGCCGCACACCCCTAACCTATCGAACCCGCAACTTTCCCCCTCCGGCTCCTCTGCCCGAAAACACGAAACACCGGGGATATTTTCCCGGATGTTTCCCCCCTTCGTCGGTATCACCTACTACCGCGATTGGGCACACCTAGCATCGTTACTTGTCATGTCATGCATCGATATGCATTTGTTTGCATTGTATTCATTGTTTCTTCCCCCTCTTCTCTCCGGTAGACTACGAGACCGACGCTGCTGCTGCCCAGTTCGACTACGGAGTTGACGACCCCTCTCTCTTGCCAGAGCAACCAGGCAAGCCCCCCCCCTTGATCACCAGATATCGCCTA
>NW_025289136.1:0-1087 GCF_018294505.1 Triticum aestivum
GATTCAAAATCAAGTGAGTCAAAACGGTCCATTTGCATGGAGTTTCTTCATGCATATACACCAATAGACATGGTTCGCATGTCTCAAACTTTTCAAAACGAGTGAGCCCAAAGATCCATCAATATGGAGCTTCTTCATGCGTTTTATACCGATATGACTTACGTGGCAGTGCCACAAGTAGGTGGTACTATCATTACTATCTTTTGGCATGAACATGTGTATCACTACGATCGAGATTTAATAAACCATTCATTTTAGGTGTAAGACCATTGAAGGTATTATTCAAATAAATAGAGTAACCATTATTCTCCTTAAATGAATAACCGTATTGCGATAGACGTAATCCAATCATGTCTATGCTCAACGCAAACACCAAATAACAATTATTTAGGTTTAACACCAATCTCTTTGGTAGAGGGAGCGTGCGATGCTTGATCATATCAAGCTTGGAAAAACTTCCAACACATATCGTCAGCTCACCTTTAGCTAGTCTCCGTTTATTCCGTAGCCTTTTGTTTCGAGTTAGTAACACTTAGCAACCGAACCGGTATCTAATACCCTGGTGCTACTAGGAGTACTAGCAAAGTACACATTAACACAATGTATATCCAATATACTTCTATCGACCTTGCCAGCCTTCTTATCTACCAAGTATCTAGGGTAATTCTGCTCTAGTGATTGTTCCCCTTATTACAGAAGCACTTAGTCTCGGGTTTGGGTTTTACCTTGGGTTTCTTCACTAGAGCAGCAGCTGATTTGCCGTTTCATGAAGTATCCCTTCATGCCCTTGCCCTTCTTGAAACTAGTGGTTTCACCAACCATCAACAATTGATGCTCCTTCTTGATTTCTACTTTCGCGGTGTCAAACATCGCGAATACCTCAAGGATCATCATATCTATCCCTGATATGTTATAGTTCATCACGAAGCTCTAACAGCTTGGTGGCAATGACTTTGGAGAACCATCACTGTCTTATCTGGAAGATCAACTCCCACTCGATTCAAATGATTGTTGTACTCAGACAATCTGAGCACAAGCTCAACAATTG
Organism: Triticum aestivum; assembly: GCF_018294505.1. Taxonomy (NCBI): domain Eukaryota; kingdom Viridiplantae; phylum Streptophyta; class Magnoliopsida; order Poales; family Poaceae; genus Triticum; species Triticum aestivum. Next base: position 1,049 of record NW_025289136.1, read on the forward strand.
AGCTTTTCTCCTTAGTTTGCAGGTTAAGAAAGTCATCGG
>NW_025289137.1:0-1087 GCF_018294505.1 Triticum aestivum
TTTCGTGGACTATCACTCACCGTTTTGGGGTCCTGAAACGATTTCCATAGTTGTTGAACCCTAAGGTGCGCTTACGTGTCGGTCATCAACACTCTTAGTTTTGGCCGATTCTGGCCCGTTTGGTGGACTATTACTCACTGTTTTGGGGTCCCGGATTGATTTCCACGATTACCGAACCCCGGGGTGCGTTTACATGTCGGTCATCCACACTCGAAGTTTTTGTCGATTTTGGTCCGTTTCGTGCACTATTACTTACCTTTTTGGGGTCCCAGAGGGGTTTCCACGATTGACGATCCCTGGGGTGCATTTACGTGTCCGTCGTCAACACTCATTGCTTTGGCCAATTCTGACCCGTTTCGTGGACTATTACTCACAGTTTAGGGGCCCCGAAATGATTTCCATAGTTGTTGAACCCCAAGGTGCGCTTACGTGTCGGTCATCAACAATCGCAGTTCCGGCCGATTCTGGCCCGTTTCATGGACTATTGCACACTTTTTGGGGGTCCTGAAGTGATTTCCAAGATTGACGAACCCTGGGGTGCGTTTATGTCCCGTTTCGTGGACTATTACTCATCGTTTTGGGGTCCTGAAGTGATTTGCACGATTGACGAACGCCGGGGCGCGTTTATGTGTCGGTCATCAACACTCACAATTTTGGCCGATCCTGGTATGTTTCGTGCACTATTACTCACCGTTTTAGGGTGCGAGAGCGATTTCCACGATTGACGATCCCTGGGGTGCGTTTACGTGTCCGTCGTCAACACTCACTATTTTGGCCAATTCTGACCCGTTTCGTGGACTATTACTCATAGTTTTGGGGTCCCGAAACGATTTCCATAGTTGTTGAACCCCAAGGTGCGCTTACGTGTCGGTCATGAACACTCACAGTTCTGGCCGATTCTGGCCCGTTTCATGGACTATTACTCACTGTTTTGGGGGTGCGAGAGCGATTTCCACGATTGACGATCCCCGGGGTGCGTTTACATGTCCGTCGTCAACACTCACAGTTTTGGACGATTCTGAGCCGTTTCGTGGACTATTACTCACCGTATTGGGGCCCCGAAACGATTTCCATAGTTGTTGAACCC
>NW_025289138.1:0-1087 GCF_018294505.1 Triticum aestivum
GCAAGTAACGTACCGATTGACAAAGGGAATTGTATACAGGGTTTGATCGAATCCTCGACATAGTGGTTCATCCGATGACAACATCGAGGAGCATGTGGGAGCCATCATGGGTATCCAGATCCCGCTGTTGGTTATTGGCCTGAGAGCGTCTCGGTCATGTCTGCATGTCTCCCGAACCCGTAGGGTCTACACACTTAAGGTTCGGTGACGCTAGGGTTATTAGGAAGACTAGTATGTGAATACCGAATGTTGTTCGGAGTCCCGGATGGGATCCTGGACGTCACGAGGAGATCCGGAAGGGTCCGGAGGTAAAGATTTATATATGGGAAGTTGTCAAACGGACACCGGGAAGTTTCGGGGTCATACCGGTATTGTACCGGGGCCACCGGAAGGGTTCCGGGGGTCCACCGGGAGGGGCCACCCCTCCCGGGGGGCCACATGGGCTGCGTGGGGCAGGGAGCCAGCCCCTGGTGGGCTGGCCGCACCCCCCTCCCTTGGGCCCATGCGCCTAGGGTTGAGGGGGAACCCTAGAGGGGGCGCCCCCCTTGACTTGGGGGGCAAGCCACCCTCTCCCCCTCTCCCCTTGGCCGCCGCACCCCCCCCTAGATGGGTTCTAGGGGGCCGGCCCCCTTATCCATTCCCCCTATAAATAGAGGGGTGAGGGGAGGGCAGCCGCACCATCCTCCAAGGCGCAGCCCTCCCCTCCCCAACACCTCTCCTCCTCCATTGTGTGCTTGGCGAAGCCCTGTCGGAGTACTGCCTCTCCACCATCACCACGCCGTCGTGCTGCCGGTGGAGCTGTCTTCCTCAACCTCTCCTTCCCCCTTGCTGGATCAAGAAGGAGGAGACGTCTCCCGTCCCGTACGTGTGTTGAACACGGAGGTGCTGTCCGTTCAGCACTTGGTCATCGGTGATTCGAATCACGTCGAGTACGACTACATCATCACCTTGCAAGCTTCCGCACGCGATCTACAAGTGGTATGTAGATGCAAACTCTCTCCCTTGACTCGTTGCTTAGATGAACTCATAGATGGATCTTGGTGAAACCGTAGGAAAAATTTTAATTTTCTGCAACGTTCCCCAACAG
>NW_025289139.1:0-1087 GCF_018294505.1 Triticum aestivum
CCATCTTGCTTGTAAAGCTGAACGTGAAGTGCAGGATCGACAAGCATTGGGGCGAACTAACTTTTCTGCAGGCCGACCTTCATCATGGACACCACGTGCATCTTCTACTTCAACTGCACCAGCACCTCCATCCGGTGCCACCTCCAGCCGTGATACAAGAAAACAGGCACAACCACCATTATCTGCCAAGAGCGCACCTGCGGGGCCTGCACAGCGTTCTTCTTCTTCCATGGCATCAACAGGGCACACAAGTGATATTATTTGTCGTCGTTGTAAGGGAGGAGGTCATTATGCGAGAGAATGCAAATCTCCGCGTGTGATGATTGCTACCGCGGATGGTGGATATGAGTCCGCTAGTGACTATGATGAGGAGACTTTGGCTCTTATTACACGTGAAGAACATGGTGGAGATGATTCTGATCATGAGACGTAATACATGGCTCCTGAAGACGCTGACAGGTATGAATGTTTAGTTGCTCAACGTGTTTTGAGTGTGCAGGTCACACAAGCTGAGCAAAATCAGAGGCACAATTTGTTCCATACCAAGGGAGTTGTGAAGGAACGTTCTATGCGCGTCATCATAGACGGAGGGAGCTGCAACAACTTGGCTAGTATGGAGATGGTGGAGAAGCTTTCTCTCACCACAAGACCACATCCACATCCTTACTACATCCAATGGTTCAACAACAGCGGCAAGGTTAAGGTAACACGTACTGTTCGTGTGCATTTTAGTATCTCTACATATGCTGATTATGTTGATTGTGATGTGGTACCTATGCAAGCATGTTCCTTATTACTTCGTAGACCATGGCAATTTGATAAAAATTCTGTACACCATGGTAGAAACAATCACTATACTCTTGTTCATAAGGATAAAAATATTACTTTGCTTCCTATGACTCCTGATTCCATTTTGAAAGATGATATTAATAGAGCTAATAAAGCACAACAGGAGAAGAATAAGAGTGAAAATCAGATTGTGGCAAAAGAATTTGAGCAACAAATGAAGCCTAATAATAAACCATCTAGTGTTGCTTCTGAAATTAAATTGAAAAGTGCATGTTTATTTGCCACCAAATCTGATATT
>NW_025289140.1:0-1087 GCF_018294505.1 Triticum aestivum
GTGTGCGCCACCTCAAAAAAGTTACTCGCAGTCGTAGTTCAGGATAGCCACCGAGTCAAAGCTGGCTTGCTGCAGTTAAACCCCACCATCCCTTTGTTGATAATGATGCATATGTAGATAGTTCTGATGTAAGTCTTGCTGGGTACATTTGTACTCACGTTTGCCTATTTTATGTTTTTGCAGAGAGACTTCAGTCTCACTAGTATTTCCGCGTGGTCTTCGACGTTTAGCTTGTTACCTCAGCTACGATCTTGTGCCTCGGCAGGATTTGGTAGATAGTCAGGCTTCTCAGCCTTTTTCATTTATAGATGTCTGTACTCAGACATGATAGCTTCCGCTTGTGCTTGATTTGTATGCTCTGAATGTTGGGTCATGAGACCCATGTTTGTAATATCTCGCTCCTCGGAGCCTATTGAATAGATTACTTGAGTCATAGAGTCATGTTGTGATGCCATGTTGTATTTGCACATATCGAGCATATTGTGTGTATGTTATTGAAATACTTGGTATGTGTGGGATCTGACCATCTAGTTGTTTATCTTTAGTAGCCTCTCTTACGAGGAAATGTCTCCTAGTGTTTCCACCGAGCCATGGTAGCTTGCTACTGCTCCGGAACACTTAGGCTGGCCGGCATGTGTCCTTCTTCGTTCCTGTGTCTGTCCCTTCGGGGAAATGTCACGCGGTGAATACCGGAGTCCTGTTAGCCCGCTACAGCCCGGTTCACCGGAGTCCTGCTAGCCCAGTGCTACAGCCTGGATTCACTCGCTGATGACCGACACGTTCGATGCTGGGTCATGGATGCCTGTCCCTGTAAGTCTGTGCCGCTTTGGGTTTACGACTAGCCATGTCAGCCCGGGCTCCTTATCATATGGATGCTAGCGACACTGTCATATACGTGTGCCAAAAGGCGCAAACGGTCCCGGGCAAAGGTAAGGCGACACCCGTGGGAATACCGTGCGTGAGGCCGCAAAGTGATATGAGGTGTTACATGCTAGATCGATGTGGCATTGAGTCGGGGTCCTGACAGCGTTGGTATCAGAGCTTGATTGCCTGTAGGATTACCAAGCCAAACTGGTCGAAGTTGAGT
>NW_025289141.1:0-1087 GCF_018294505.1 Triticum aestivum
GGCGAGAGTAGTACTAGGATGGGTGACCTCCTGGGAAGTCCTCGTGTTGCATTCCCTTTTTAATTTTTTTCGCGCCGCTTGCAAAACAAAACGCACGTGTAAGTAATATATTTACCGTGTTTTATTATTTTGCACGAGTGCGGTAAGTCATAGCTGGGTGCTCACGATTCACGGGTCCAGCGTCGGCGTTGTGGCGCGGCAAGCGTGCACTGGTGCGGTTGAGAGGGAGGGGTGGAAACCGCGTTAAACTCGTCTCCGTAGTTGAGAGGGAGCGGCCAAAGCAATGTGCAATCGTCTTTGTAGTGGAGCTGGGAGGGGCAAGGATAAGGGACGAAGACCGGGGTAACATGTCGGATGCGATCATACCAGCACTAAAGCACCGGATCCCATCAGAACTTCAAAGTTAAGCGTGCTTGGGCGAGAGTAGTACTAGGATGGGTGACCTCCTGGGAAGTCCTCGTGTTGCATTCCCTTTTTAATTTTTTTCGCGCCGCTTGCAAAACAAAACGCACGTGTAAGTAATATATTTACCGTGTTTTATTATTTTGCACGAGTGTGGTAAGTCATAGCTGGGTGCTCACGATTCACGGGTCCAGCGTCGGCGTTGTGGCGCGGCAAGCGTGCACTGGTGCGGTTGAGAGGGAGGGGTGTAAACCGCGTTAAACTCGTCTCCGTAGTTGAGAGGGAGCGGCCAAAGCAATGTGCAATCGTCTTTGTAGTGGAGCTGGGAGGGGCAAGGATAAGGGACGAAGACCGGGGTAACATGTCGGATGCGATCATACCAGCACTAAAGCACCGGATCCCATCAGAACTCCGAAGTTAAGCGTGCTTGGGCGAGAGTAGTACTAGGATGGGTGACCTCCTGGGAAGTCCTCGTGTTGCATTCCCTTTTTAATTTTTTTCGCGCCGCTTGCAAAACAAAACGCACGTGTAAGTAATATATTTACCGTGTTTTATTATTTTGCACGAGTGCGGTAAGTCATAGCTGGGTGCTCACGATTCACGGGTCCAGCGTCGGCGTTGTGGCGCGGCAAGCGTGCACTGGTGCGGTTGAGAGGGAGGGGTGGAAACCGCGTTAAACTCGTCT
>NW_025289142.1:0-1087 GCF_018294505.1 Triticum aestivum
GTTAATGAACTCAATCTTCATGGAGTATTTGGATAAATTCGTCGTAGTTTATCTCGATGATATACTCATCTACTCCAAGAACGAGGAAGAACATGCCGAACATCTAAGGCTAGTGTTGAAGAAACTTCGAGAGCATCGCCTTTATGCCAAATTCTCTAAATGTGAATTCTGGTTGTCAGAAGTGACCTATCTGGGTCATGTAATATCTGGTAAAGGTATTGCTGTTAACCCTGAGCGAGTTCAAGCCGTCCTTAATTGGACTCCACCCGAATCGGTCAAGCAAGTTCGGAGTTTTCTAGGCTTAGCGAGCTATTGCCGTCGCTTTGTCGAGAACTTCTCCAAAGTTGCTAAACCTCTAACCGAACTCCTCAAGAAAGATAAGAAGTTCGAATGGACTCCACAATGTGAGCACAGCTTTCAGGAACTGAAAAGACGCCTGACCTCTGCTCCCGTACTGGTACCGCCAGACTTCTCCAAGGACTTTGTTATCTACAGCGACGCCTCGCGACAAGGACTAGGTTGCATTCTTATGCAAGATCGACACGTAATTGCTTACGCTTCACGGCAATTGCACCCACATGAGGAGAATTATCCTACTCATGATCTAGAGCTTGCAGCCGTAGTCTATGCACTTAAGACCTGGCGACATTACCTCCTCGGTAATCGTTGTGAAATATTCACTGATCACCAAAGTCTGAAGTATATTTTCACCCAACCGGATTTGAATCTCAGGCAGAGACGTTGGGTTGAATTGATCACAGACTTCGACTTAGGAATAACCTACACCCCAGGGAAAGCCAACGTCATGGCTGATGCGCTAAGTCGTAAATCTTATTGTAACAACCTGATGTTACAACAAAGTCAACCGCTTCTCCATGAGGAATTTCGGAAGCTTAACCTTCACATTGTACCTCAAGGTTTTCTTGCCACCTTGGTAGCAAAACCTACTCTTACGGATCAAATCATCGCTGCCCAAAAGCGAGATAAGGGAATATCTAAAATCAAAGAGAACATTGCTAGCGGAGGTGCTAGTTGTTTCTCTACAAATGATCATGGTGTTGTGTACTTTGAGAACCGTCTAGTGGTT
>NW_025289143.1:0-1087 GCF_018294505.1 Triticum aestivum
GGTCGACAGTCCGGGTTGACTGGTCAAACTGACAAGGGGGACCCACCTGTCATAGACAGTGGGTTAACAGAGGATTAAACTAATTAATCTTTAGTTAATTAGCTACTGGGCCCACCTGTCAGTGAGAGATTAATTAAACTAATTATTTTTATTTATAAAAACATTTTCTTTTCTTTTCTTTTTTAATTTTTGCGGCGGGGCCCGCATGTCAGTGACTGGGCCTGCCCAGTCAGCAGTTGACTGGGTCAACCCAGTCAACTGGGCCCGTGGGGGCCACTGGCAGTGACCCAGGGGTGGCCCCAGGTGTGCCACGTCGGCGGCCGGCGCCGGAGTATCGCCGGCGACCAAACGCACGGCGGCGCGGCTCGGGAGGGGCGCGGGTTTCACGTACAGGGGGTCTCCGGGGGCGTGGCTGGGCGCGTTCGACGCGGCTCGACGTCGCGCGTCCAACGGCGGTGGTCGGAGGGGCTGGAACGGCCGGGGGCGACCGCTACAAGCTCGCCGGCGGCGAGGTGCCACGGGTGCCCGACGAAAGCTACGCTAGAGCGCGCGAACGGCCGAACTAGCTAGCTAGGTGGGTACGGCACGGTGCGGTCGGGCTAGCGGGCCAACGCCCGTGACCATTTGGTCACCGGAGACACGCCGGCGGCGAGCTCCGCGGCGTGGCGTTCGGGCGCGCGCGGGGAAGCAGCTACGGAGCGCGAGCGAGCTAGCGGAGAGGGGGAGGAGGTAGAGGAGCTCACCGCGCGGCGCAAGAAAGGCCCGTGGGTGCTTAGGAGCAGCAGGTCGTCGCCGGGGAAGAAGGGGGGTCGCCGGCGTTCGAGGTTGAAGGCGAGCTCGGGGAGGCGGTTGCAGTGGCTCCGAGCCTCGAAGGAGAGGCGGAGGGGGTGTAGTCGAGGGCGGCGACGTCGTACGACACGGCGGGGTGGCGAGTGGGGCACGGTGGCCGCGTGAACGACGGGAACGGCGGCGAGCGCGTCGGGCGTGGGGAAGAGGGGAGCGGCGCGGATCCGGGGGAGGGAAGAGGAAGGCGCGGGGGCCGAGAGGGAGAGCGGTGTGAGTGGGAGAGAGGCCCGAGGGAGCGGGG
>NW_025289144.1:0-1087 GCF_018294505.1 Triticum aestivum
CTCCATGATCATCATCGTCACCGGCATGACACCATGATCTCCATCATCATGATCTCCATCATCGTGTCTTCATGAAGTTGCCTCGCCAACTATTACTTCTACTACTATGGCTAACGGTTAGCAATAAAGTAAAGTAATTACATGACGTTTAAGTTGACACGCAGGTCACAAATAAATAAAGACAACTCCTATGGCTCCTGCCGGTTGTCATACTCATCGACATGCAAGTCGTGATTCCTATTACAAGAACATGATCAATCTCATACATCACATATATCATTCATCACATCCTTTTTGGCCATATCACATCACATAGCATACCTTGCAAAAACAAGTTAGACGTCCTCTAATTGTTGTTTGCATGTTTTACGTGGCTGCTATGGGTTTCTAGCAAGAACGTTTCTTACCTACGCATGAACCACAACGTGATATGCCAATTGCTATTTACCCTTCATAAGGACCCTTTTCATCGAATCTGATCCGACTAAAGTGGGAGAGACAGACACCCGCCAGCCACCTTATGCAACTAGTGCATGTTTGTCGGTGGAACCGGTCTCACGTATGCGTACGTGTAAGGTTGGTCCGGGCCGCTTCATCCCACGATGCCGCCGAATCAAGATAAGACTAGTAACGGCAAGCATATTGAACAATATCGACGCCCACAACTACTTTGTGTTCTACTCGTGCAAAGAATCTACGCAATAGACCTAGCTCATGATGCCACTGTTGGGGAACGTAGCAGAAATTCAAAATTTTCCTACGTGTCACCAAGATCTATCTATGGAGAGACTAGCAACGAGGGGAAGGAGAGTGCATCTACATACCCTTGTAGATCGCTAAGCGGAAGTGTTCAAGTGAACGGGGTTGATGGAGTCGTACTCGTCGTGATTCAGATCACCGATGATCCTAGTGCCGAACGGACGGCACCTCCGCGTTCAACACACGTACAGCTCGACGATGTCTCCCACGCCTTGATCCAGCAAGGAGAGAGGGAGAGGTTGAGGAAGACTCCATCCAGCAGCAGCACAACGGCGTGGTGGTGATGGAGGAGCGTGGCAATCCTGCAGGGCTTCGCCAAGCACCTACG
>NW_025289145.1:0-1087 GCF_018294505.1 Triticum aestivum
CTATATTTAATTCGTGCATGATATGCCTGTGCCCCTTTGGGATGAATTGGGAAGAATTTTGTCTTCTTTCCAGAGGTGCCACCCATGCATTTTTAGGATGTGTGTGTTGTCTTGTGCAAGCTTGCGAAGAGAGGTACCTGAGATTGCAGATTTCAGGGACTTAGCGATTTTCGCTAAGTCTGGGATATTTTAGTTCATGATGCTATATGTCCAGCTTGTTTCCTAGTGATCCGTGCCTCTTTTGAGGATGATCAGTAAGGGAGTTTTGATATTTATGTTATGCTCTATCCATCCATGTCTTTGTTTGCATTTGTGGAGTGCTCTAGGTTGACTCAATCGAGCTCAACTTTTGCTTCATTGTTAATCTGGGCAGATCGTCAACTTGTTTGCGATTTCGCCGATGCTACCGTTAGCGTTCCATGCATGCTATGCCTTCGTTCTTGCCATGTGTAGCTAGCACTTTGTGCCTTCTTGCTGGTGATATGCTTTCCTTGCCATGACTTGCACCATAGTGAGTGCATCGAGCTCGTTTACATACCTTCGTGAGTTAAATTTCAGCATGTCTCAGTTTTCACTAAGTCTGAAAACTGATTGTGTTCGAGCGATGTTCGTGAGCTCGGTAGAGTGTTTTGTGAACCCTTTTGGCCCCAGGTCACTTTGGGTGTTTTGTTAAGCTTGTTGAGTAGCTCCATGCCATGTTCTTACTTGTCATGTTCAGGTTTTCTATCATGTTGTTTTGCTGCTCCGAAGAGGGCTTCGTGATCTGAAATTTCAGACTAGTGTTAATTTCACTAAGTCTGAAATCTGTTTTGCATTTGCGTTTTAGCCATGCTTGTTTGAACCTCTTAATGGATGAATTTGCCTATGGCTCAGTGCTAGTGTTTTGTCAACCATCTTGTGTACATCACTGCCATATATTTTGTTTTCATGTTTGGTGGCTGTAGCATGTTCTTTTCGTTGCATTTAGATGCCTACTTGCTATAAATCGCAGACCGGTGTCATATCTTAAAACGCTTGCCATTTCCAAACCGTAGCTCCGATTCCTATGATCTTTATATCGTTTTCAAGCGATTTCATCCCCTCTATC
>NW_025289146.1:0-1087 GCF_018294505.1 Triticum aestivum
CTTGCATTAGAGTAGTGTAGCATGTTACTGCTTTCGTTAATCCTATTCTGATGCATAGCCTGACATTGTCGCTACATTTGTTGATACCTTACCTGCAATCCTAAATGCTTAGTATAGGATGCTAGTTTATCATCATTGGCCCTACATTCTTGTCAGTCTGCCTTGCTATACTATCGGGCCGTGATCACTTGGGAGGTGATCACGGGTATATACTATACTTACATACATACTATACAGATGGTGACTAAAGTCGGGTCAGCTCATTGAGTACCCGCAAGTGATTCTGACGAGGGGGCTGAAAGGACAGGTGGCTCCATCCCGGTAGAGGTGGGCCTGGGTTCCCGACGGCCCTCGACTGTTACTTTGTGGCGGAGCAACAGGGCAGGTTGAGACCACCTAGGAGACAGGTGGGCCTGGCCCTGTTCGGCGTTCGCGGACACTTAACACGCTTAACGAGATCTTGGTATTTGATCTGAGTCTGGCTACGAGCCTATACGCACTAACCATCTACGTGGGAGTAGTTATGGGTATCCCGACATCGTGGTATCAGCCGAAGCACTTCAGACGTCAGCGACGGAGCGGCGCGCGCCGGATTGGAACGTAAGCCTGCTCTTGTATTGAGGGGGCTAGTTCTGCTTCCGGCCGCCCACGCAACGTGCAGGTGTGCTATGGGCGATGGGCCCAGACCCCTGTGCGCTTAGGTTTAGACCGGCGTGTTGACCTCTCTGTTTTGCCTAGGTGGGGCTGCGACGTGTTGATCTTCCGAGGCCGGGCATGACCCAGGAAAGTGTGTCCGGCCAAATGGGATCGAGCGTGTTGGGTTATGTGGTGCACCCCTGCAGGGAAGTTAATCTATTCGAATAGCCGTGATCTTCGGTAACAGGACGACTTGGAGTTGTACCTTGACCTTATGACAACTAGAACCGGATACTTAATAAAACACACCCTTCCAAGTGCCAGATACAACCGGTGGTCGCTCTACCTCAGGGATATGAGGAGGGGATCGCCGGGTAGGATTATGCTATGAGATGTTATTGGGAGATGCTACTTGGAGGACTTCAATCTACTCTCTTATACTTGATGCAAG
>NW_025289147.1:0-1087 GCF_018294505.1 Triticum aestivum
ATACGGGATTGATTGAATCCTCGACATCGTGGTTCATCCGATGAGATCATCGTGGAACATGTGGGAGCCAACATGGGTATCCAGATCCCGCTGTTGGTTATTGACCGGAGAGGCGTCTCGGTCATGTCTGCATGTCTCCCGAACCCGTAGGGTCTACACACTTAAGGTTCGGTGACGCTAGGGTTGTAGAGATATATGTATGCGGAAACCCGAAAGTTGTTCGGAGTCCCGGATGAGATCCCGGACGTCACGAGAGGTTCCGGAATGGTCCGGAGGTGAAGAATTATATATAGGAAGTCAAGTTTCGGCCACCGGGAAAGTTTCGGGGGTTACCGGTATTGTACCGGGACCACCGGAAGGGTCCCGGGGGTCCACCGGGTGGGGCCACCTATCCCGGAGGGCCCCATGGGCTGAAAGTGGAAGGGAACCAGCCCCTAGTGGGCTGGGCGCCCCCCCATGGGCCTCCCCCCATGCGCCTAGGGTTGGGAACCCTAGGGTGGGGGGACTTTCCCCTTGGCTTGGGGGGCAAGGCAACCCCTTCCACCCCTTGGCCGCCGCCCCCCCAACCCTAGATGGGTTTTGGCCGCCCCCCCCTCCCAAGGGGGCCTATATAAAGGGGGGGGAGGGAGGGCAGCAACCTACAGCCTTGGGCGCCTCCCTCCTCCCCTGTTACACCTCTCCGTCTCTCGCAGAAGCTCGGCGAAGCCCTGCCGGAGACCCGCTACATCCACCACCACGCCGTCGTGCTGCTGGATCTCCATCAACCTCTCCTTCCCCCTTGCTGGATCAAGAAGGAGGAGACGTCGCTGCACCGTACGTGTGTTGAACGCGGAGGTGCCGTCCGTTCGGCACTCGGTCATCGGTGATTTGGATCACGGCGAGTACGACTCCGTCATCCACGTTCATTGGAACGCTTCCGCTCGCGATCTACAAGGGTATGTAGATGCACTCCTTTCCCCTCGTTGCTAGTAGACTCCATAGATGCATCTTGGTGAGCGTAGGAAAATTTTAAATTATGCTACGATTCCCAACAGTGGCATCATGAGCCAGGCCTATGCGTAGTTACTATGCACGAGTAGAACACAAA
>NW_025289148.1:0-1087 GCF_018294505.1 Triticum aestivum
TGTTTTCTATTTTGTTCTGTTTTGTTTTGGTTTAGTAAAAATACTAAACCATTTTATAAAATCCTGAAAATAATTATGTGGCTAGAACTAAAATATACCAAACCACATAAAATGTTCCAGAATTATTGGACATATATTAATTATATATAAAATATAAATCCAATGCAATTAGTTATTGAATTAATTCAAATGGCCAAAACAAATATTTCTGTGACTCCAAAAATATTGGTTTGAATTTTACCTCTTGCCAATATTTCCAGAGGATAACAAGAACATTTTCTTGGACTTATTTGAAGCAATTTTTATCTTGATCATTTTTTTAAAGGATTCTGAGGCTTTGAAAATTCCTCAATTCAAATTTCATTTGAATTTAAACATGATGCAGCAACCAAGCTAGTCCAAGGCCAGGGTAAAGCTAGGGATGTGACAACTCACCCCCACTAAACAAGAATCTCGTCTCGAGATTCAAGCGTAGGGTAAGGTGAAGGGGGAACGCAACTAGTACAATCTTCACGATCCAGGTTGCACTTCAAATGAACGTTGAGTTGAACACCATCTTTGTCTTGTCGTCTTGCTCTGAGAAATCCTGTCAACATGACAGGGGGGGGGGAAAGAAGGAGACTCTAGAAGGGTCGATCTCCTCGAAGATCGAACAACTCACGGAAAGAGACATAGGACCAACTCTCGGGTTGAGACACGAGATACACATCAAGAGGGGTGGAAAGAAACGGATGACGGAGGTTCACTAGGTAGACAACAATTCCACACCTAAGAAGGTGGTAAACGATTGTCCACGTAGCGAGGAGTTGAGTTGCCATGATACCACAATGAGACACCTTCGGAACCGAGACTCGTAGATATCTCCCCTTAAGTGGCAAAAAGAATTACCTTTGATTCAGGGATCATTGAAACTCTTTATACCAGCCTAAGGTAATCACAAGCGATCATTTGGAGGGGGTCGGTAGAATGGCATACTCGGACTTGGATGATGTGGATTACCTTGTTGAAGACAACGTAATGGATGAATTTGCTTATCACCGAAAATGGAAGAGACCCATGGTAGAATGGCACATTGGCGGTGCAAACT
>NW_025289149.1:0-1087 GCF_018294505.1 Triticum aestivum
GGTATTGTCCTAATGCAGTAAAAGAGAGCAGGAGCGAGAGAGTGGGATTTTATCGGAATGAACAAGGGGGTTTTGCTTGCCTGGCACTTCTGAAGATAACATTGAGTCTTCATCAGTGTCAACGATCACATCATCGGTACACGTCTATCGAGAGGGGACAATTACCGGCAAATACAGAAAAACACGATCAATGCAATGCACAATATGATGCATGCTATGACATGGCAAAATGAATGTGTTTTGAGCTAATGCAACTAGCAATAGATTAAATGAAGTTGGTTTGAATACAAGATTCAAATTCAAACTCCATATGTGATTATTTAAATGCCCTTTAATTGATTTGTGCTAAACAGCAGCTATAAGTTGTTCTAACATGCATGAAAATGGTACAGATGGATTCCTTGAATTTTTCTGATAATTTTTCATATATAATTTATTTAATTTGGAGTTACGGTTGAATTTCTATGAATTTTAGAAGTTTATACGATTTTCTGGAATTTATAAATTATTTCCTAATTTATTTTAATTCCAGAAAGGAATTATTGCGTCAGCATGACCTTATCCTAACGTCATCAGGTCAACAGGGCGGGTCCAGGTTAAACCTGACGTGTGGGGGCCACACGTCAGTGGCACAGGGCTAGTTAGTGTCAATGACAGGTGGGGCCGGGTCAAAGGCCACGTCAGCGCGGTCAAAGCTGACGCGTGGGGCCACTGCAATTAGATTAGACCTAATCTATTTTAGTTAGCCGGTTAGTTAGGCGGTGGGGCCCGGCTGTCTGTGACACGATGCGGTGGTTAGTGGCTAATTAAGCCAGCCACGTCAGCTGGCCGGAGATTAGCCGGCGACGACCACAGAGCACGGCGGGGGCACGCCGGACTTGCGCTAAAGGCGACGGAGGCGGCGGCTGAGGGCACCGGGGCGTAGCCCGGGCTCTCCCGCATCTGATGGGGTAGGTGGGAGGCTACGGGAACGCCGGGGCTCGCCGGAACGGAGCTCGCGGCGGCGCCGGAGTTCGGTGAGTGCGGGGTTGGCGCTGTGGTGCACGGGAGGGCGAGTTAGGATATGCGTTAGGCTCCTGGTGGCTTC
>NW_025289150.1:0-1087 GCF_018294505.1 Triticum aestivum
AAACAAGCCATGGATGCTGCTTGTGATAATTGTCTTGCTTTGTCTCATCAAGTTAATTATCTACAAGCTTCTTTGCAAAAGTTTTCTAGCGGGCATAAAAATCTGAATATGATCTTAGATAAGTCTAAAGTGAGTAAAAATAAGACAGGACTTGGTTTCAATGCTCATGCTCACTTCAAGGCTAATCCTCCCACTATTGTTAAATCACTTGGCAATGGAATTTTTGGAACATCTGATAAGCCAACCAATGTGATTTTTAAATCTGCCGGCATTATGTCTAATGCTCTTTCACCTAGTGCAAATGTAGCTGATACACCACATGATAAACCTGAATGTAGGTACAAATGCACTTTTTGTGGTAAATCTGGACATGTTGTAGGTTCCTGTTTTAGACTAGCTAAACTTATTAAGAAAGAAAGAAAGCAAGCTAGATCTAATTTCTTCAAGGCACATTATGTTCAACATAATTCCGTTGCTCCGAAGTTTGTGCCTAAGGTGAATGTGTCACCTTCTACTACTGCCTGCATGAGACATGTAAAATATGTCCCAATGTATAAAGAAACTCGTGCAATGCCTTCTCGTCGCATGTCTCAGTACTGGATACCTAAAAGTTTTTTATCTAACCCCAGTACTGAGACCTCGGCTTGTGTTTGTTGTTTGTAGGCACTTCGCGCGAGGAAGGAGAACATATGGCTAGTGGACTCCGGTTGTTCTCGTCACATGACCGGTGATAAAAAATGGTTCTCCTCCCTCACACGTGCATCTCGGGCTGAGAGTGTAACTTTTGGAGATGCTTCTACTTCTACTGTTGTAGCGAAAGGTACAGTAAAGGTAACCGACAAATTTATGTTCAAAGATGTTGCTTTGGTTGAAAATCTGAAATACAACTTGTTGTCGGTTTCACAAATGATTGATGAGGATCTTGAAGTTTCATTTAAGAAAAATGCTTGCAAAGTTTTAGATGCTTCAGGTGATCTTGTCTTTGAGATATCACGCTTTGGGAGAGTTTTTAAGGCTGATTTTCATGCTTCTTCAAATGTTAAGTTTAGGTGTCTAGTTGCCAATACATCTACAGATTTATTCTTTT
>NW_025289151.1:0-1087 GCF_018294505.1 Triticum aestivum
GTTTCCGCATACATATATCTCTACAACCCTAGCGTCACCGGACCTTAAGTGTGTAGACCCTACGGGTTCGGGAGACATGCAGACATGACCGAGACGCCTCTCCGGTCAATAACCAACAGCGGGATCTGGATACCCATGTTGGCTCCCACATGTTCCACGATGATATCATCGGGTGAACCACGGTGTCGAGGATTCAATCAATCCGTATGCAATTCCCTTTGTCAATCGGTATGTTACTTGCCCGAGATTCGATCGTCGGTATCCCAATACCTTGTTCAATCTCGTTACCGGCAAGTCTCTTTACTCGTACTGCAATGCATGATCCCGTGACTAACGCCTTAGTCACATTGAGCTCATTATGATGATGCATTACCGAGTGGGCCCAGAGATACCTCTCCGTTTACACGGA
Source organism: Triticum aestivum (assembly GCF_018294505.1). Taxonomy (NCBI): domain Eukaryota; kingdom Viridiplantae; phylum Streptophyta; class Magnoliopsida; order Poales; family Poaceae; genus Triticum; species Triticum aestivum. The sequence continues at coordinate 410 of NW_025289151.1, forward strand.
GTGACAAATCCCAGTCTTGATCCGTGCCAACCCAACAGACACTTTCGGAGATACCCATAATGCACCTTTATAGTCACCCAGTTACGTTGTGACGTTTGGCACACCCAAAGCACTCCTACAGTATCCGGGAGTTGCATGATCTCATGGTCTAAGGAAAAGATACTTGACATTGGAAAAGCTCTAGCAAACGAAACTACCCGATCTTTTATGCTATGCTTAAGTTGGGTCTTGTCCATCACATCATTCTCCTAATGATGTGATCCCGTTATCAATGACATCCTATGTCCATTGTCAGGAAACCATGACTATCTGTTGATCAACGAGCTAGTCAACTAGAGGCTTACTAGGGACAGGTTGTGATCTATGTATTCACACATGTATTACGATTTCCGGACAATACAATTATAGCATGAATAATAGACTATTATCATGAACAAAGAAATATAATAATAACCTTTTATTATTGCCTCTAGGGCATATTTCCAACAGTCTCCCACTTGCACTAGAGTCAATAATCTAGTTACATTGTGATGAATCGAACACCCATTGCGTCCTGGTGTTGATCATGTTTTGCCCTAGGGAGAGGTTTAGTCAACGGATCTGCTACATTCAGGTCCGTGTGTACTTTACAAATATCTATGTCTCCATTTTGAACACTTTCATGAATGGAGTTGAAGC
>NW_025289152.1:0-1087 GCF_018294505.1 Triticum aestivum
GGGGCGCCGTGCCCGAACCAGTTCGGGCAGAGGGGGTGCAAGGAGCAAGGGGAGTGGGGGTTGCTCCTCGATCCAGATTGGATCGGGAGGGGGAGAGGGAGTGGCGACGTGAGGGGGAAAGTGGGGGAGTGGGGCGCTAGGGTTTCGGGGGGAGCAGGGGTTAAGGCGGCGGGGTGGGCCGGCTGGGCCAGGTGGGCTGGCCGGCCATCTGGGTTAGTGGTCCGTGGGGGGGAGGTTCCCCTCTTTTTTTTGTTAGTTTAAGTTTTTGTTTTTCTTTTTTTCTTTTTATCTATTTATTTCCTTTTCCATTTTAATTTAATTTAAAATATTTATGCATTATGTAAAAGTGTGTTTCCTTCGCCTTAAATTCCTAAACATTAATTGGCACGCTCCAAACATTTTAGTTTTAAAGTTTGAAAATTTTTGTTGTTTGACATATTTTGAATTTGACTTTTGAACCGGTTTTGAACTAACGAGATTAGCAACAGTAACCGGGGTGATGTGGCATCGTTAACGTGGGATTACTGTTGCCTGAATATCCGGGCATCACATCTGGACTTTGTCATGGCCGGGGCGAAATCTCCACATGGCTGACGGCTCGTAACACTACTAGGAAAATGCTTGTTAGTGGTGTACCTGTTTTGGCCATTAATAGCGCACTACAGGTGCGTCACTAGCATCACGCCACTAGTAATTAATACTAATGGCGCACCAGGAATGACGCACCCGTGGTGCGCCATTAGTATCCAGCTCAAGCACGCTTAACTTCAGAGTTCTATCCAACCCCAGCACCAGCTCACTTAACAGGCACTTGTTGATATATCTAGCATATCAATCCTATTAAACATTGTTGATGTCTAGGACTTTGTTCATATTCATGAGTGTGATGAAATTTTAAAAAAATATTTCAAACTTTTGTTCATATTACGTATCATATTTTGAACATTTTTTCCAAAAAAAATCAAAACTAATTTTTTTTTCTGTTACTAGTGGCGCACCTAACAAATGGTGCGCTACTACTAAGTTTGAATTTTTTTTTTCCATTTCCCCTTTAGATCTTAAATGCCCCGTATCTTTTTTCTTTTAG
>NW_025289153.1:0-1087 GCF_018294505.1 Triticum aestivum
CAAACAAGTTTAAGAAGTCAGGACAGGACTCCAAGTCTGTCAACATGATTGTGAGCAACAATGAGAATGGTGCATCTGGGTACGGTAATTTATTTACTGTTTTTTCAGTGTTTCAGCCTACCGATTGGTGGGTGGATACAGGTGCAGGTGTTCATGTGTGTGCTGACATTTCATTGTTCTCTTCTTACCAGGTCACAGGCCACGGGTCCGTATTGATGGGGAATGGCGCGAGTGCTTCTGTTCATGGTGTTGGCACGGTCGATCTGAAGTTTACTTCGGGAAGGATCGTGCAGCTGAAGAACGTGCAGCATGTCCCCGCCATCAAGAAGAACCTCGTTAGTGGCTCCCTTCTATGTAGAGAAGGGTTTAAGTTGGTATTCGAGTCTAATAAATTAGTTGTTACTAAGTATGGACTATTTGTTGGAAAAGGTTATGAGAGCGGAGGGATGTTCCGCCTTTCCCTCACAGATTTCTGTAATAAAGTCGTGAACCATATTCATTCGAGTATTAATGAATCTGAGTTTTGGCACTCACGTCTTTGTCACATAAGTTTCGGTGTTATGACGCGGCTAGCCAAGTTGGATTTAATCCCGAGTTTCACTTTAGCCAAAGGTTCTAAGTGCCTTTCATGTGTGCAAGCTAAGCAACCTCGCAAGCCTCATAAGGCCGCGGAGGAGAGACACCTGGCACCATTAGAACTCATACATTCTGATCTTTGTGAGATGAATGGTGTATTGACTAAAGGTGGAAAGAGATACTTCATGACCTTGATAGATGATTCCACTAGATATTGCTATGTTTATCTGTTAAATACTAAGGATGAGGCTCTACACTACTTTAAAATCTATAAGGCAGAAGTTGAGAATCAACTTGAAAAGAAAATTAAACGAGTCCGGTCAGACCGTGGTGGAGAGTACTTCTCGAGTGAGTTTGACTCCTTCTGTTCGGAACATGGCATTATTCATGAGAGGACGCCTCCCTATTCACCCCAGTCAAATGGGGTTGCCGAGCGGAAAAACCGTACTCTAACTGATTTGGTTAACGCCATGTTAGATACATCGGGTTTATCCAAGGCATGGTGGGGGGA
>NW_025289154.1:0-1087 GCF_018294505.1 Triticum aestivum
CATCAGTTTGGGGGTGACAAGTAGTACTAAAAAGCAGTTTAGTCCCCAACTTAGCCCATAAATATCTCCAAAAGTGGCTAAGAAATTTAGTATCACGATCTGAAACAATAGTATTTGGCACACCATGCAAGCGAATAATTTCACGAAAGAACAAATCAGCAACATTAACAGCATCATCGCTTTTATGACATGGTATAAAGTGTGCCATTTTCGAGAATCTATCCACGACAACAAATATGCTATCCCTCCCCTTCTTTGTTCGAGGTAAACCTAAAACAAAGTCCATAGATATATCCTCCCAAGGAACACTAGGTACAGGCAAAGGCATATATAAACCATGAGGATTGAGTCGTGACTTAGCTTTTTGACATGTAGTGCATCGAGCAATAAAACGCTCAACATCCCGTCTCATCTTTGTCCAAAAGAAATGTGTAGCAAGTACGTCCTCCGTCTTCTTCACGCCAAAGTGTCCCATTAATCCTCCTCCATGCGCCTCCTGCAACAACAAAAGACGAACGGAGCTAGCTAGAATGCATAGCTTGTTAGCACGAAACACAAATCCATCGTTAACGACGAACTTGTTCCACATTCTTCCTTCTTTACAATTCTGCATTACATCTTTGATGGTCTCCAAACCAAATATTTTGAAGTCAAGTTGTGAAAGCATAGTATAGCAGCGAGACAATGCATCAGCAATAACATTTTCTTTTCCCTTCTTGTGTTTAATGACATAAGGAAAAGTCTCAATGAATTCAACCCATTTAGCATGTCTACGATTCAGTTTAGCTTGACTTTTAATATGTTTCAAAGATTCATGATCAGAATGTATAACAAATTCTTTGGGCCATAAATAATGTTGCCATGTTTCTAAAGTTCGAACAAGAGCATATAATTCTTTATCATAAGTAGAATAATTCAGACTAGGCCCACTCAATTTTTCAGAAAAGTATGCAACAGGTTTGCCATCTTGTAATAACACACCGCCTAATCCAATTCCACTAGCATCACATTCAAGCTCAAAAGTCTTATTAAAATCAGGAAGTTGGAGTAAAGGAGCATGTGTCAACTTATCTTTCAATACCGAGAA
>NW_025289155.1:0-1087 GCF_018294505.1 Triticum aestivum
TGGAGTAGTATACGTACTAGCCAACTACTACTACGTGATGATCAAGGGTGCGTCACAATGTCAACAGCACGTACACATTATCCATGCCCCCACACCAGCAGTATTATTGCCTCTTTTTCAAATGTCGGCACTACAAGATAAGAACAGCGATATGGATGGATAGGGATGGTTTATCATACTACCAAACTTCAGGGTGTGTGCATCGCTCCATCGCATGAGACAAAAATCCTCTGTTTTGAGAAAAACAGTCTAATAGCTTCATACTACTAGAATGGTGAAAGCTATTGGTATAAATCATACTAGCAAAAGGGCCCGCGCGGATAACAAACGTATGTCCTTCAAATTAAGATATTGAGAACACAATATTTATAATGGTTATAAATAACGTACAACCCACCTTGATAATTTAAATCAAGTGGAATTGTTTGCTGGTTGCACTTCAAAAATAGACATGGTAATATAATACAATTAGTTGATAGACTATAGGTTACAAGCTTAGAAAATCACAATTTATTCTAAAAACCTTACTTTAAATTTAGTGGTTGGAACATCCATTATTCATCGTATAAATACAAATTGTGACTCTGCTCTTGTTTCGTATTTTCAGTTTGGACATAACTAGCAGGGTCGCCCGCGCATTTGCGCGGCTAGTCTTATTGTTGCTGTCATCTTTTATTCTAAATGTACATAATACTTCAATACATGATCTTGTAATTTGGCAGAATTTACTGCATGTTTCACTTTGCGTCAAAAAGTGACTTTTTTAATGGATATATGTTATAATTATAAGTTTAAATTTTTAAATGGCTTTGTGGATTATTATGGATTAGGGACACCAACCTCTCTTGGGTATGAGTAATGCTCTGTGTTGTTCAATTAGCAAATGTTTATCGGTTCTTAGTTTGCAAATTTTGATTCCTTAGTGGAGATCGCCTTTAGATGAAATAGTGATTTCTTTATTTGTATTTCATATAGCGTTAGCACTTATCATAGCCTTGAAAAGGTTGTTCTTATTTTTTTCCAATCATTTATATTCCTAGTAGTAGCCTCATGCTCCTCATGTATCCTTGTGTTATGTTTCCTTATT
>NW_025289156.1:0-1087 GCF_018294505.1 Triticum aestivum
TCATCATCATCATCGTCATCATCATCATCATCATCCTCAGCGGCGTCCGAGTCCCACTCCTCCTCCTGGCTCTCGCCCCCGCTCGCTTCTCCCTCCTCAGTCGGAGCCTGTGCTCCATTGGGCATCGAGTACAGCTCAGTGAGGACCTGATAGACATCAAGACAAAGATCAGTCGACCGATCAGCAGAGAAAACAGAAATAAATGTGACAAGAATACAATGGGAAGTGGAGCAGACATACCTTGTTTGGATCACTATGGTGGTCGAGTAGAAGAATCCTTCTGGTTCCGCGAGGGTTATCCTTGTTCCCAGTAACAGCGGCCATCCACCTTTCCAGAGTGGCATCGTCGACTGCTTCTGGATTGACCCGAGTCTCATCCTCAGTCCTGCGGTACAACCACATGCAATGGCTCCGGAACTGAAGAGGCTGGATACGACGCCTAAGAAAAACCTCCAGGAGATCCATACCCGTCACTCCCTCCCGAACCAACTGAACTACACGCTCCATCAGCATCTTCACGTCAGCTTTCTCCTCCGGAATCACCTTCAGAGAGGAGGGCTTGTTCACTCGGCCCATGGTGAACTGAGGGAGTCCACTCGACTGCCCCGGCGTCGACTGATCCTGGCAGTAGAACCAGGTCGACTGCCAGCCTCTGACTGACTCGGGAAATGTCATGGCTGGGAAGGTGCTCTTGTTCCTCACCTGGATCCCCAGACCCCCACACATTTGGACAACTTGGGTTTTTTCGTCGCCTGGGCTCGCCTTCTTCACGGTCTGAGAGCGACACGTGAATATGTGCTTGAACAAGCCCCAATGCGGTCGACAACCCAGAAAACTCTCACACATGGACACAAACGCGGCAAGATAGGCGATAGAATTCGGGGTGAAGTGGTGGAGTTGCGCTCCAAAGACGTTCAAGAAACCACGGAAGAAAACGCTCGGCGGCAAAGAAAATCCGCGGTCGACATGGGTAGCCAGAAGCACGCACTCACCCTCTTCCGGCTAGGGCTGCCACTCTTTCCCCGGAAGCCTTGCAGCTCCATGAGGGATCAGGCCCTCGTTGGCCATGTCGAGGAGATCCGTCTCC
>NW_025289157.1:0-1087 GCF_018294505.1 Triticum aestivum
TTGAATCACTCAACTCATTCCTTGTTTGCTTCTGGTTTATGCATGATTGCAGCAACTCTATAGAGTTCTTGACGAGCACAAGGCCAGAGCCGACGTGGTCTTGCTTGCGGCTGCGAAGAAGAAAGCTCATCAGTTGCAGTACGAGGTGCGCTGGGTTGCCGTCTCGCAGTACTACCACATCTACCTGCAACAAAAGATGACCAAAACTCAAGCGCAGAGGCAACGACTTACCTTGAACAGGGAGCAGTTCATGATGGTAACTATTACTAACTTATGATTGTTTCAAGCAGTCAACTATATGTTTCGTGCTCACATGTCATGATTCCAAAATTTGCATAGGTTGTTCATCATTGGTGCTATGGAAGGCATGACGGATGGGCGAGTTTGGTGGATAGGTGGCTCGGCGATGATGCAGAGTTTGCTGCCAAGAGCATCAAGGCCCGGGCTAACCGTGGAAAAGACGGGACACACGGCCAAGGAAACAGGAACCACTGGGGCTTCAAGGCCATGAAGGTATATCTATATGCATGATGCATTTTTGTTCTTCTTTACCGTCATGTTCTTATGTATGGCTAACTTATGTTTGACGTTGCAGGAGGACAAGTTGAAGAGGCCGCTCTCAGACATTGAGTCGTGGAAGCTGGCCCGCGAGCGGAGTCATCCCAAGGAGGGCGAGAGCCAGTACTACGGCAAGACCGAGGAGCACCTGGAGTCTTACACTCAGCACTATCAGAAGTTGCATCCAGATGTTCCTGTTCCTGAGGTCGCCCAGTCTCAGATCGATGACACGGCGGTGGTGGCCATCCAGGGGAAGTCACATGGCCGGTATCCGTGTTTCGATGGCTTGATAACTCCTTCGATCTCGTACACATGGCTTCGGTCTACCAACCCGAGCCAGTTAGAGAGTACGGGGCGTTCACAGACTACCTTAGCCTGCCAGCATGCTGTAAGTACTTCCCCTTTATCTTTTTCTCTCTAGCATTCTCAGTTCATTTTCAGCATTGCTCACTTAGAAACAACCTAAATTATGTAGGCATATAAGGCCTTTGTTGAGCATAGGAATCTCGAGGTGCGAGAGTACTTGCAA
>NW_025289158.1:0-1087 GCF_018294505.1 Triticum aestivum
CCAAAACTGCAAGTGTTGATGACCTACACGTAAACGCACCTCGGGGATCATTAATCGTGGAAATCGCTCCAGGACCTCAAAAAGGTGAGCAATAGCCCATGAGACGGGACGAATCAGCCAAAACGGCGAGTGTCGATGACCTGCACGTAAGCACGTAATAGGACCTTGTAGTTCAACAAGCAAGGAAATCGCACAGGGACACCAAAAATGGTGAGTAATAGCCCATGAAACGGCCCAGAATCGGGCAAAACGGAGAGTGTTGATGAATGACACGTAAGCGCTTCTTGGGGTTCAGCAACCATTAAAATCGCTTCGGGACCCCAAAATGGTGATTAATAGTCCATGAAACAGGCCAGAATCAGCGAAAATTGTGAGTGTTAATGACCTACACGTAAGCGCACATTAGGGTTCAGTAACCATAAAATCGCTCCGAAACCCCAAATCAATGAGTAATAGCCCATGAAACGGCCCAGAATCGGCCAAAATGGCGATTGTTGATGAACGACACGTAAGCACACCTTGGGCTTCGGCAACCATAAAAATTGCTCTGGGACCCCAAATTGGTGAGTAGTAGTCGACGAAACGGGCCAGAATCGGCCAAAACAGCGAGAGTTAATGACCTGCACGTAAGCGCACCTCGGGGTTCAGTAACCATGGAATTTGCTCCTTAACCCAAAACGGTGAGTACTAGTCTATGAAACGGGTCAGAATCATCAAAGAGGTGAGTGCTGATGAACGATACATAAGCGCACCTTGGGGTTCAGCAACCATAAAAGTCGCTCTGGGATCCCAAAACGGTGACTAATAGTCCATGAAATGGGCCAGAATCGGCCAAAATGGCGAGTGTTAATGTCATGCACGTAAGCGCACCTTGGGGTCCATAAACCAAGAAAATCGCTTCGGGACCCCAAAACGGTCAGTAATAGTCCACGAAACGGGCCAGAATCGGCCAAACCTGCGAGTGTTGATGACCGATAGGTAAATGCACCCCGAGTTTCATCAATCATGGAAATCGCTCCAAGACCTCAAAATGGTGAGTAATAGTCCATGAAATGCGCCAAAATCGTCCAAAACTGCAAGTGTTGAT
>NW_025289159.1:0-1087 GCF_018294505.1 Triticum aestivum
GGATAATCATTTGAAGCATCAATTTTGATGATGATCTTGAACTTAATCATTTATATGAGTCATAGTTCTGCAAATCATGCACAGAGTTTAAACAACGTATACCCTGGCGGTTTAGTGCAAGGCGGGTCATAATATCTCACATATAACCACTGATGTTTAAAATAATCATAGATAGGGCTGGTATGAACCCGAACTTTAAACATAACAATATCATACCTGTGACATTGAATTGTACTACCAGTTTATGTGACCTGTGCAGTAAGGGTGATAACCCGCTTTTGAGAAGTCATGACTTCAATTGGAGTTTGTCACATGCTTGGCGACTTATTGTTCAAAGTCAAGCCGGTTTAAACAGAAACCCCATATGACTTAAAACATGAACACAGAAAAGGTCTCAAGACAAATCCAAAGAGTGCTTTCAAAAAGACTTTAAGAAAAAAAGAAAAAGAGACAAATTAAGGCTCCTGATTCGAATACGATCAGTAACCCATCCCAAAGGGGTTAAGCTAGGGTTCGAATATGACCATGTAGCCCCTAGTGGCTTTGGCATTGCGCCGACCAAGAGGGTACCGACAGCTATGTTCTCTTTGATTCGGATACGACCTATGTTTGAACAGGAAGCCTCCAAATGACCTTGAGAATATTTAATGACTCAGATTTGAATATGATCTGGGTTGGACCCAAGAGGGGTTAAGCTATGATTCGAATACGATCAAGAAGCCCCCAAGTGGGTTTTGGCATTGCGCCGATCAAGTGGGTACCGACAACTATGTTCTCTTTGGTTCGAATACGACCCATGTTTGAACAGGAAGCCCCCAAGTGACCGTATAAGTTTTGGCATTGCGTCGATCAAGAGGGTACTGACAGCTATGCTCGATGAGCAGGAAGCCCCCAAATGACCATATAAGTTTTGGCATTGCGCCGATCAAGAGGATACCGATAGCTATGCTCAATGAGCAGGAAGCCCCCAAGTGACCATATAAGTTTTGGCATTGCGTCGATCAAGAGGGTACCGACAGCTATGCTCGATGAGCAGGAAGCCCCCAAGTGACCATATGCTCCTGTCCATTGACCCGTCCGGTGTAGG
>NW_025289160.1:0-1087 GCF_018294505.1 Triticum aestivum
GCGTTCTACGATACGGAGCCGCCGCCAAGCCCTAATATCTCTCGGGAGGGCTGATCTCGAGTCCGTTCGGGGCTCTGGAGAGGGGAATCCGTCGCCGTCGTCGTCATCAACCATCCTCCATCTCCAATTTCATGATGCTCAATGTCATGCATGAGTAATTCCATCGTAGGCTTGTTGGACGGTGATGGGTTGGATGAGATTTACCACGTAATCGAGTTAGTTTTCTTAGGGTTTGATCCCTAGTATCCATTATGTTCTGAGATTGATGTTGCTATGACTTTGCTATGCTTAATGGTTGTCACTAGGGCCCGAGTGCCATGATTTCAGATCTGAACCTATTATGTTCGTTAATATATATGAGTTCTTGATCCTATCTTGCAAGTCAATAGTCACCTAATATATGTTATGATCCGGCAACCCCGAAGTGATAATAATAGGTACCACTCCCGATGATGACCGTAGTTTGAAGAGTTCATGTATTCACTAAGTGTTAATGCTTTGGCCCAGTACTCTATTAAAAGGAGGTCTTAATATCCCTTAGTTTCCAATAGGACCCCGCTGCCATGGGAGTGTATGAAAAAAGATGTCATGCAAGTTCTTTTCCATAAGCACGTATGACTATATTCGGAATACATGCCTACATTACATTGATGAACTGGAGCTAGTTCTGTGTCACCCTATGTTATAACTTTTGCATGAGGAATCGCATCTGACATAATTATCCATCACCGATCCAATGCCTACGAGCTTTTCACATATTGATCTTTGCTTAGTTACTTTACCGTTTCCACTGTAACAATTACTAAAAAACTGCTACTGTTACTTTTGCCACTATTACCGTTACTTCCATATTACTTTGCTACTAAATACTTTGCTGCAGATATTAAGTTATCCAGGTGTGGTTGAATTGAGAACTCAACTGCTAATACTTGAGAATATTCTTTGGCTCCCCTTGTGTCGAGTCAATAAATTTGGGTTGAATACTCTACCCTTGAAAACTTTTGTGATCCCCTATACTTGTGGGTTATCAAGACTATTTTCTGGCGCCATTGCCGGGAAGCATAGCTCTATGCTTTGAGTCACTTGG
>NW_025289161.1:0-1087 GCF_018294505.1 Triticum aestivum
TTGTCCCATTTGGGGCAGGTTTGGGTATATGCTTCTCACAAACCAGAGCTTCTCACAAAAGCATGATGGTTTTCGGTAAGGAACGTCCGACCTATCGGGACGAAATGATATCCATTGCCTCTTATTGCTTTCAACTTTTTTTCTCGTGCCAACATAGAACAACAGGAGTGTTGTGTGAATTTTTGTGATTTTTCGGGGTTCGTATGGACATTTTTATGCATTAACTAAGGTTTCAATGCATTTATGTGCATAATTCAAATTTGAACTACATGCGCATGCTCCGGTGCATATAAATTGGTTGAAAAATCAAATCTGTGTCCTTGGGTGCATGCTTAGGTCCCATGCAAGTAATGGGAATGAATTTCAAACACCAGGGCACCGTTGATTGCCGGCAAAACATTGAGATGCCTGGTTTTTAAATTCTAGTAAAACCAAAACTCGTCTGAAATTCATGAAACTTGGCATGCTATCATGTAGCGGCATCAACATGTCGTGGTACAAATTTTGTCCCATTTGGGGCAGGTTTGGGTATATGCTTCTCACAAACCAGAGCTTCTCACAACAAGCATGATGGTTTTCGGTAAGGAACGTCCGACCTTTCGGGACGAAACGATATCCATTGCCTCTTATTGCTTTCAACTTTTTTTCTTGTGCCAACATAGAACAACAGGAGTGTTGTGTGAATTTTTATGATTTTTCGGGGTTCATATGGACATTTTTAAGCATTAACTGAGTTTTCAATGCATTTATGTGCATAATTCAAATTTGAACTACATGTGCATGCTCCTGTGCATATAAATTGGTTGAAAATTCAAAGATGTGTCCTTGGGTAGATGCTTAGGTCTCATGCAAGAAATGGGAATGAATTTTGAACACCAGGGCACCGTTGATTGCCGGCAAACATTGAGATGCCTTGTTTTTAAATTCTAGTAAATCCAAAACTCGTCTGAAATTCATGAAACTTGGCATGCTATCATGGCGCGGCATCAACATGCCATGGTACAAATTTTGTCCCATTTGGGGCAGGTTTGGGTATATGCTTCTCACAAACCAGAGCTTCTCACAACAAGCATGATGGTTTTCGGTA
>NW_025289162.1:0-1087 GCF_018294505.1 Triticum aestivum
GGTGGTGGAGGAGCGTGGCAATCCAGCAGGGCTTCGCCAAGCACCATGGGAGAGGAGGAGTAGGAAGAGAGGTAGGGCTGTGCCAGAACTTCGTGTATAGCTCCCATGCACCTCCCCACTATATATAGGGGTGGAGGGGCTGGTTTCTTGCCCTCCAAGTCCATTGGGGCGTTGGCCAAGGTGGGAGGAAAGAAATCTCATTATTTCCTTCCCCACCGATTGTTATCCCCCCTTTTTAGGGATCTTGATCTTATCCCTTCGGGATATGATCTTATTCCTTCTAAGGGGGGATCTTGGTGCGCCTTGACCAGGGGTGTGGGGCCTTGCCCCCACTACCCACGTCCATGTGGGTCCCCCCATGCAGGTGGGCCCCACTCCGGAACCTTCTAGAACCTTCCCGGTACAATACCGAAAAATCCCGAACATTTTCCGGTGGCCAAAATAGGACTTCCCATATATAAATCTTTACCTCAGGACCATTCCGGAACTCCTCGTGACGTCCGGGATCTCATCCGGGACTCCGAACAACGTTCGGTAACCACATACAAACTTCCTTTATAACCCTAGCGTCATCGAACCTTAAGTGTGTAGACCCTACGGGTTCGGGAGACATGTAGACATGACCGAGACGTTCTCCGGTCAATAACCAACAGCGGGATCTGGATACCCATGATGGCTCCCACATGTTCCACGATGATCTCATCGGATGAACCACGATGTCAAGGACTTAATCAATCCCGTATTCAATTCCCTTTGTCTATCGGTATGTTACTTGCCCGAGATTCGACCGTCGGTATCCAATACCTTGTTCAATCTCGTTACCGGCAAGTCACTTTACTCGTTCCGTAACACATCATCCCGTGATCAACTCCTTGGTCACATTGCGCATATGATGATGTCCTACCGAGTGGGCCCAGAGATACCTCTCCGTTTACACGGAGTGACAAATCCCAGTCTCGATCCGCATAAAACAATAGATACTTTCGGAGATACCTGTAGTGCACCTTTATAGTCACCCAGTTACGTTGTGACGTTTGATACACCCAAAGCACTCCTACGGTATCCAGGAGTTACACGCTCTCATGGT
>NW_025289163.1:0-1087 GCF_018294505.1 Triticum aestivum
GGGGGGAGATTGAGTGGAAAGACAAATACGGGCCAACAACTGTATTGGGCTGCCGTCATACCAAACACATTGAACCCATCCGTGCTGATGCCGACTCGAGGATGCCTCGGATCTGCCGCTTTGTCACCATGTAATTCATCAAACTTTTTCCACGCAACACCATCCGATGTGTGTACAATCATCAGATTCCCATCTGCATCTAGTTCGGTTCTTTTGCCCGTTTTGTGCCATGTCATCTGTCTGGCCGTCTCTTCGACCATGAAAAGACGTTGAAGTCTTGGTACGATTGGCATATACCGAAGAACACTAACAGGGATTTTGGTCTGTGTCTTCTCACCCATACCGTTGTCTACCACAACATACCTGGAAGACTTGCAAATGGGACAATAGTTCAAGTCCGCATAGTCAAGCCTAAACAAGACACATCCTTTCTCACAGGCATGTATCTTATCATAGGGCATCTTCAGTGCACGGAGGATTTTGTCCGAGTGGTACAGGTTTGCAGGCATTACATGGCCTTCTGGTAGAAAGCGTCCAAATACTGTCATCATTGCATCGTAGCATTCTCTGCCCAAGTTGAACTGAGCCTTTAGAGCCATTACTTGTGAGATGGCATCCAACTGACAAAGCTCAGTGTGCTCATGGAGCGGACGTTTTGAAGACTCCAACATTTCATTGAAGGCCTTTGCAGATTCCTCCATCTCCTCGTCCGAATCCCGAGCATCGTCAAAGTCTTGCACCATGTTTTCCATCCCGGTACCATGCTCGTCGGTGCGACGACGATCCACCTCAGCTCGGTCACGTTGGGCAGACTCACCATGAAATGTCCACACCGTATAATCGGGCGTAAAACCACTCTTCTGCAGGTGTTTGCCCATTTCAGCCTCTGTCCTCTTTTCCCAATTGCCGCACCGTAAACAGGGGCACCAGGTTTTCCTCTGGCCATTTGCAAATGCGGCTCGCACAAACCCCTTGGTTTTTGTGAACCATTCAGTGCTCCATTTGTTCTGACCAGTGTGACCGGTGTACATCCACGCACGATCACTCATCTTGACTTTCAGAGCTACTAGACACACAACAAATATAT
>NW_025289164.1:0-1087 GCF_018294505.1 Triticum aestivum
TTTTTTTTTCTTTTCTTTTTTTTATTTCCTTTTTCTCTCTTTTTTTTCTTTATCTTCTTTTTCTCCCTCTTTCCAAGACAAACTAGATAAGATGCAGATTCGATCAGGCGAAGATGTCAGTGACCTCAACTATGATTATGACAATAAACAGTGCGTAGCACATGGTGGAAATTGGTGGATGGGATGGTGGACAGCGGATGGGATAATGATGCAGCGGCTGCGTGACTAATGTGAACAGAACTCGAAACTCTAAAGGAACTAGACACTAAGACCAGCAACTCGACACGGCGATGCAACCGATAATTCAATAATGCAAACAATGAAAAGAAAATTGCAAAGGCTCAGTCTGGCTAGGACAAAGGATGAATAGATCTAACTTCTGTTTTGTGGCTTTTTCTTGGTCAATAGGTAAGAAAATAAATCTAATCTAGGAAAAACTGGAAATTCTCACCGAGCAACCTCAAAACTGATACCACTTGATAGAGGCGAGGGTCCCGATCTTTCGATGAGATGATAACTATCGATTTGGTGGAGACGACTTTGACAATCCGACTACAAACGTGCAACGACGTTGCGCCTTAGCAATCGCTAAACCAATCTCCTGAGGTTACTGACGACGCTGAAAGCACGGTCAGCCTGACCACGAAGGTCTATTCCTGCAAGCAATCGGAGAACGAGCAAGAATATGATAAAGCAATATGAATATTGCAAATATATATGAGGTATTGATAATGGTGGGGATCCGGAAACGGTCTTGGTCTGGTCGCTGGACACAAACGAAGTACACGAAGTTGCAATGGCTAACTTTTAACTAAACAAATCCCACGGAAAAGCTACTAGATGGATCTACTTATATAGGAGCAAGGGGTGACGGCCAAGGAGGTGGGAGGACGTCCCAAGGCAGTCTAAAACTAAATCTAGGTCGTACAAGGCCAATGGGCCCAAGTGGAGGTGATGTAACACCTTTGGACTTGTAGTTTGACTCGGATTCTGCTGCAGCACCAGATTGTTTCGTCCACAACTCAACGCTCCGGACGAATTTGAAGGTGATTCCAATTGGGTTGGAAAGTGCACGAAATCTAGTTTC
>NW_025289165.1:0-1087 GCF_018294505.1 Triticum aestivum
GCAGAAGATATAGAAGAGATGAGCGTCATCCCCTATGCCTCAGCCATAGGTTCTATTATGTATGCCATGCTGTGTACCAGACCTGATGTTAACCTTGCCGTCAGTTTGGTAGGAAGGTACCAAAGTAATCCCGGCAAGGAACACTGGACAGCGGTCAAGAATATCCTAAAGTACCTGAAAAGGACTAAGGAAATGTTTCTCGTTTATGGAGGTGACGAAGAGCTCGTCGTAAAGGGTTACGTCGATGCTAGCTTCGACACAGATCTGGATGACTCTAAGTCACAAACCGGATACGTGTATATTTTGAATGGTGGGGCAGTAAGCTGGTGCAGTTGCAAGCAAAGCGTCGTGGCGGGATCTACATGTGAAGCGGAGTACATGGCAGCCTCGGAGGCAGCACATGAAGCAAAATGGGTGAAGGAGTTCATCACCGACCTAGGAGTCATACCCAATGCGTCGGGGCCGATCAAGCTCTTCTGTGACAACACTGGAGCTATTGCACTTGCCAAGGAGCCCAGGTTTCACAAGAAGACAAGGCACATCAAGCGTCGCTTCAACTCCATTCGTGAAAATGTTCAAGATGGAGACATAGAGATTTGTAAAGTACATACGGACCTGAATGTAGCAGATCCGTTGACTAAACCTCTCCCTAGAGCAAAACATGATCAACACCAGAATTCCATGGGTGTTCGATTCATCACAATGTAACTAGATTATTGACTCTAGTGCAAGTGGGAGACTGTTGGAAATATTCCCTAGAGGCAATAATAAAAGCATTATTATTATATTTCCTTGTTCATGATAATTGTCTTTATTCATGCTATAATTGTGTTATCCGGAAATCGTAATACATGTGTGAATAACAGACACCAACATGTCCCTAGTGAGCCTCTAGTTGACTAGCTCGTTGATCAACAGATAGTCATGGTTTCCTGACTATGGACACTGGATGTCATTGATAACGAGATCACATCATTGGGAGAATGATGTGATGGACAAGACCCAATCCTAAACATAGCACAAGATCGTATAGTTCGTTTGCTAGAGTTTTCTAATGTCAAGTATCTATTCCTTTGACCATGAGATC
>NW_025289166.1:0-1087 GCF_018294505.1 Triticum aestivum
AAGAGTGAAAATCAGATTGTGGCAAAAGAATTTGAGCAACAAATGAAGCCTAATAATAAACCATCTAGTGTTGCTTCTGAAATTAAATTGAAAAGTGCATGTTTATTTGCCACCAAATCTGATATTGATGAGCTAGATTTCAGCAAATCTGTTTGCTATGCTTTTGTGTGCAAAGAGGCATTATTTTCATTCGAGGACGTGCCTTCCTCTTTGCCTCCTGCTGTCACTAACATTTTGCAGGAGTTCGCTGACGTTTTTCCACAAGACGTGCCACCGGGATTACCGCCTATTCGAGGGATTGAGCATCAGATCAACTTAATTCCCGGTGCTTCACTGCCAAACCGTGCACCATACCGTACCAATCCAGAGGAGACGAAGGAGATTATGCGTCAAGTACAAGAGCTTCTCGACAAAGGTTATATACGCGAATCCCTTAGTCCTTGTGCTGTTCCTATTATTCTAGTGCCGAAAAAGGATGGAACATCACGTATGTGTGTTGATTGTAGAGGCATTAATAATATTACTATTCGTTATCGTCATCCTATTCCTAGGCTAGATGATATGCTTGATGAATTGAGTGGCTCTACAGTATTCTCCAAAGTTGATTTGCGTAGTGGCTACCATCAAATTCGAATGAAATTGGGAGATGAATGGAAAACAGCATTTAAAACTAAGTTTGGATTATATGAGTGGTTAGTCATGCCTTTTGGGTTAACTAATGCACCTAGTACTTTCATGAGATTAATGAACGAAGTTTTACGTGCTTTCATTGGACGATTTGTGGTAGTTTACTTTGATGACATATTGATTTATAGCAGATCTTTGGAGGAACATTTGGAACATTTACGTGCTGTTTTTATTGCTCTACGTGATGCACGTTTGTTTGGTAACCTTGGGAAGTGCACCTTTTGCACCGACCGAGTATCTTTTCTTGGCTATGTTGTTACTCCACAGGGAATTGAAGTTGATAAAGCCAAGATTGAAGCCATTGAGAGTTGGCCGCAGCCCAAAACGGTCACACAAGTGAGGAGTTTTCTTGGCCTCGCTGGATTCTATAGGCGTTTTGTGAGAGATTTCAGCACCATTG
>NW_025289167.1:0-1087 GCF_018294505.1 Triticum aestivum
GGCGACCGGAGTTCGGGCAACGACGGGTTCGGCGCTATGGTGCATGGGAGGAGGGGTTGGTGGGCGCTACGGGCTCCTGGGAGTGCTCTGAGTACGTCTGCGTGCTCGGTTTGGACGGAGGTGAACCAAAACGACGACGGCGACAAGTCCGGCGCCGGTGAGGTCTCGGTCTCGACGGAAACGACGGATACGACGAGCTAATGGACATGGGAGAAGGGGGGGGGGTCGGTAGAGGAGCTCACGGCGGATGCAGGGGTGGCTTCGGCGTGCTCGGGGAAGCACCGGAGCGTGCGCAGCGGCGAAGGGGATCTCCGACGGCCGGCGACGAAGATGACGAAGATGGTGATGATGCAGGGCCTCCGGCGCCGTGTAACTCGGTGGAGAGGACGAGGAAGATGCGGCGGAGCTTCTGGGGCTGCTCGAGGGGGCGAGGGAGAGGCGATGGCTGCGGTGGTGCTCGTCGGTGGCGGCGGGCGCATTCGGTGAGATGGGGAAACGGCGAGGGAGAGAGCAGGGGGAAGGAATGAGAGGCCGGATCGATCGGGACGGCACCGAGGAGGGAGACCCGCGGCGTTGCGCTGTCCCGAGGATGCAGGCAGGCAGGCAGGTGGCGTGGCAGCACGGCCGTGCGCGCGCGTCGGGCACACACTCGGCGTCCGACTGGCGCGGTGGAGATGACGACTGGCAGTTGGGCCAGTGGGCCGCACTGCTGGGCTGGGTAAGTGGCCAGGTATCCTCTCTCTCTTTCTTTTATTTCTATTTCAGTTCTGTTTTCTATTATTCTGTAAATTTAGGGCTTTATTAAAAATACTCAGACACTTTCAAAAATCATGAAACTAATCATGGCTACTGTTTAGAATATATCCAACAGTAAACATTTTAGTTTATGATTATTTGAGCATTTGAAATATTTAATAGCATTTAAATGCCCAAATGAAAATACTATATGATTTAATTCAGTGACCAAATATGTCCTGCAAAAATATAAACCATTTTTGGTAGATGCTTCCACCTCAAACCAGAAATGTTGAACATTTTTAGAGGACATTTTGAGTTCAATGAAAAAGGTTTTATTTTGACCCTAGTT
>NW_025289168.1:0-1087 GCF_018294505.1 Triticum aestivum
CACATGTTCCACGATGATCTCATCGGATGAACCACGATGTCAAGGACTCAATCAATCCCGTATACAATTCCCTTTGTCTAGCGGTATGGTACTTGCCCGAGATTCGATCGTCGGTATACCGATACCTTGTTCAATCTCGTTACCGGCAAGCCTCTTTACTCGTTCCGTAACACATCATCCCGTGATCAACCCCTTGGTCACATTGTGCACATTATGATGATGTCCTACCGAGTGGGCCCAGAGATACCTCTCCGTTTACACGGAGTGACAAAATCCCAATCTCGATTCGTGCCAACCCAACAGACACTTTCAGAGATACCCGTAGTGTACCTTTATAGCCACCCAGTTACGTTGTGACGTTTGGCACACCCAAAGCACTCCTACGGTATCCGGGAGTTGCACAATCTCATGGTCTAAGGAAATGATACTTGACATTAGAAAAGCTTTAGCATACGAACTACATGATCTTGTGCTAGGCTTAGTATTGGGTCTTGTCCATCACATCATTCTCCTAATGATGTGATCCCGTTATAAACGACATCCAATGTCCATGGTCAGGAAACCGTAACCATCTATTGATTAACGAGCTAGTCAACTAGAGGCTTACTAGGGACATGGTGTTGTCTATGTATCTACACATGTATCTGAGTTTCCTATCAATACAATTCTAGCATGGATAATAAACGATTATCATGAATAAGGAAATATAATAATAATCAATTTATTATTGCCTCTAGGGCATATTTCCAACAGTCTCCCACTTGCACTAGAGTCAATAATCTAGTTCACATCGATATGTGATTAACACTCAAGGTCACATCCCCATGTGACTAACACCCAAAGAGTTTACTAGAGTCAATAATCTAGTTCACATTTACCATGTGATTAACACTCGATGAGTTCTGGGTTTGATCATGTTATGCTTGTGAGAGAGGTTATAGTCAACGGGTCTGAACCTTTCAGATCCGTGTGTGCTTTACAAATCTCTATGTCATCTCCTAGATGCAGCTACCACGTTCTATTTGGAGCTATTCCAAATAACTGTTCTACTTGGAGCTATTCTAAATTGTTGCTCCATTATACGTAT
>NW_025289169.1:0-1087 GCF_018294505.1 Triticum aestivum
AACTATACGGACTGGGTCCGGAACCTGAGGATCATCCTCATAGCAGCCAAGAAAGATTATGTCTTAGAAGCACCGCTAGGTGAAGCACCAATCCCTGAGAACCAAGACGTTATGAACGCTTGGCAGCAGCGTGCTGATGATTACTCCCTCGTTCAGTGCGGCATGCTTTACAGCTTAGAACCGGGTCTCCAAAAGCGTTTTGAGAAACATGGAGCATATGAGATGTTCGAGGAGCTGAAACTGGTTTTTCAAGCTCATGCCCGGGTCGAGAGATATGATGTCTCCGACAAGTTCTTCAGCTGTAAAATGGAGGAGAACAGTTCTGTTAGTGAGCACATACTCAGAATGTCTGGGTTGCACAACCGCTTGTCTCAGCTGGGAGTTAATCTCCCGGATGACGCGGTCATTGACAGAATCCTCCAGTCGCTTCCACCAAGCTACAAGAGCTTTGTGATGAACTACAATATGCATGGGATGGAAAAGACCATTCCCGAGGTATATTCAATGCTAAAATCAGCTGAGGTAGAGATCAGAAAAGAACATCAAGTGTTGATGGTGAATAAAACCACTAAGTCAAGAAGGGCAAGGGTAAAAAGAACTTCAAGAAGGACGGCAAGGGAGTTGCCGCGCCCGGTAAGCCAGTTACCGGGAAGAAGTCAAAGAATGGACCCAAGCCCGAGACTGAGTGCTTTTATTGCAAGGGAAGTGGTCACTGGAAGCGGAACTGCCCCAAATATTTAGCGGACAAGAAGAAGGCCGGCAACACCCAAGGTATATGTGATATACAAGTAATTGATGTGTACCTTACCAGTACTCGTAGTAGCTCCTGGGTATTTGATACCGGTGCGGTTGCTCATATTTGTAACTCAAAGCAGGAACTACGGAATAAACGGAGACTGGCAAAGGACGAGGTGACGATGCGCGTCGGGAATGGTTCCAAGGTCGATGTGATCGCCGTCGGCACGCTACCTCTGCATCTACCTACGGGATTAGTTTTAAACCTCAATAATTGTTATTTAGTGCCAGCTTTGAGCATGAACATTGTATCTGGATCTCGTTTAATTCGAGATGGCTACTCATTTAAATC
>NW_025289170.1:0-1087 GCF_018294505.1 Triticum aestivum
TTTGAAAGAGATTGTCCATTTTGTACACGAAGTGCATCCAGTTTTTGCCGTAACCCTCTCAACTTTCTTGCACATGCTATGTGGATGAAATGATGATATCATGCCAACTTTCAACCTTTTCAGAGTTCATTTGAAATGCTTTTCAATTTTAGGTTCTTATAGCTCAAAATAATTAGTAAATGCATGAAAAATACCAAATTAAGACAGAAAGGATTGAAAAATGATGATGTGGCTTTGAATGTTGCATTTTGAACACACAAAAAGTCAGGAGTTCAAATAAGTTTTAAAAAATGAAATCCCTTTGTAACAGACGAGTTTTCCGATGAAATCCTGATACTTTGAAAGAGATTGTCCGTTTTGTACACAAAGTGCATCCAGTTTTTGCCGTAACCCTCTCAACTTTCTTGCACATGCTATGTGGATTAAATGATGATATCATAACAACTTTCAACCTTTTCAGTGTTCATTTGAAATGCTTTTCAATTTTAGGTTCTTATAGCTCAAACTAATTAGTAAATGCTTGAAAAATAACAAATGAAGTCAGAAAGGATTGAAAAATGAGGATGTGGCTTTGAATGGTGCATTTTGAACACACAAAAAGTCAGGAGTTCAAGTAAGTTTTAAAAAATGAAATCCCTTTGTAACAGACGAGTTTCCGGATGAAATCCTGATACTTTGAAAGAGATTGTCCGTTTTGTACACAAAGTGCATCCAGTTTTTGCCGTAACCCTCTCAACTTTCTTGCACATGCTATGTGGATGAAATGATGATATCATGCCAAGTTTCAACCTTTTCAGAGTTCATTTGAAATGCTTTTCAATTTTAGGGTCTTATAGCTAAAAATAATTAGTAAATGCATGAAAAATAACAAATGAAGTCAGAAAGGATTGAAAAATGATGATGTGGCTTTGAATGGTGCATTTTGAACACACAAAAAGTCAGGAGTTCAAATAGGTTTTAAAAAATGAAATCCCTTTGTAACAGACGAGTTTCCGGATGAAATCCTCATACTTTGAAAGAGATTGTCCGTTTTGTACACGAAGTGCATCCAGTTTTTGCCGTAACCCTCTCAACTTTCTTGCACATG
>NW_025289171.1:0-1087 GCF_018294505.1 Triticum aestivum
GCAAAATAATAAAACACGGTAAATATATTACTTACACGTGCGTTTTGTTTTGCAAGCGGCGCGAAAAAAATTAAAAAGGGAATGCAACACGAGGACTTCCCAGGAGGTCACCCATCCTAGTACTACTCTCGCCCAAGCACGCTTAACTTCGGAGTTCTGATGGGATCCGGTGCTTTAGTGCTGGTATGATCGCATCCGACATGTTACCCCGGTCTTCGTCCCTTATCCTTGCCCCTCCCAGCTCCACTACAAAGACGATTGTACATTGCTTTGGCCGCTCCCTCTCAACTACGAAGACGAGTTTAATGCGGTTTCCACCCCTCCCTCTCAACCGCACTAGTGCACGCTTGCCGCGCCACAACGCCGACGCTGGACCCGTGAATCGTGAGCACCCAGCTATGACTTACCGCACTCGTGCAAAATAATAAAACACGGTAAATATATTACTTACACGTGCGTTTTGTTTTGCAAGCGGCGCGAAAAAAATTAAAAAGGGAATGCAACAAGAGGACTTCCCAGGAGGTCACCCATCCTAGTACTACTCTCGCCCAAGCACGCTTAACTTCGGAGTTCTGATGGGATCCGGTGCTTTAGTGCTGGTATGATCGCATCCGACATGTTATCCCGGTCTTCGTCCCTTATCCTTGCCCCTCCCAGCTCCACTACAAAGACGATTGCACATTGCTTTGGCCGCTCCCTCTCAACTACGGAGACGAGTTTAACGCGGTTTCCACCCCTCCTTCTCAACCGCACCAGTGCACGCTTGCCGCGCCACAACACCGACGCTGGACCCGTGAATCATGAGCACCCAGCTATGACTTACCGCACTCGTGCAAAATAATAAAACACGGTAAATATATTACTTACACGTGCGTTTTGTTTTGCAAGCGGCGCGAAAAAAATTAAAAAGGGAATGCAACACGAGGACTTCCCAAGAGGTCACCCATCCTAGTACTACTCTCACCCAAGCACGCTTAACTTCGGAGTTCTGATGGGATCCGGTGCTTTAGTGCTGGTATGATCGCATCCGACATGTTACCCCGGTCTTCGTCCCTTATCCTTGCCCCTCCCAGCTCCACTACAAAGA
>NW_025289172.1:0-1087 GCF_018294505.1 Triticum aestivum
GTAGATGGCAGGGGCGATGATGATGGTGCGGCGGCGGCGTGACAACTTATGACCAGAACTCGAAACTCTAAAAGACTAGACTCTAAGACCAGCAACTAGACACGACGATGCAACCGCAAATTCAACAAAGCAAAACCCTAAAAAGATTATGCAAAGGCTCAGATTGGTTCGGATATGATGAACTAACCCTAATTTTTTTTTGTGGCTTTTTCGTGGACTATAGGTATGAAGAACAGACTCGATCTAAACTACGAAAAACTGTAAAATCTCACCGAGCAACCTAGAAATCTGATACCACTTGATAGAGGCAAAGGTGTCCCGTCTTTCGATGAGATGATGGATTTCGCTTTGGTGGAAGTCGACTTTGACGATCCGACTACGAACGTGCGAGGACGTCGCGCCTTAGCAATCGCTAAACCAACTCCGAGAGGTTATTGACCACGCCGGAGCACGATCAACCTGACCACGAGGGTCTGTTTCCTGCGAGCAAACGAAGAACAAGCAAGAAACTGAGATTGCAATCTGGATATTGAGAATATAAGATGAAAGCTTTATTGATCAAGGTGGGGTTCTGTGACGCCTTTGTCTGGTCGTTGAACACAAACGAAGTACGCGAAGTTGCAGCTATGGCGAACTTTTAATCTAAACAAAACCCAAAGTCTAAACGATGCCCTAAGGGCTGTATATATGGAGGAAGAGGGGGGAATTTCGTGGCCCTTGGTGGAGGGGTCCGAAATCAACCCTATCTCTTGTTTCCCCACACATACGGACTCTAAAAATAGCCTATACTTATGTATTTCGAAATTACATGGGCCTGGCCCAATAATAAGGTGACGCAGCACCTAAATTAGCCTCGGGACGAAATTTATGAAGTGGCATCTTGTATATTTCGTCCAAGGCTTCATGCACCCATTATGGTGGCTTCAAAGTCCTGAAATCATCACTGGTAACTCCGTTCTTGTTCCCCTTGCGCATGCCATCATCTCCATGCTTGTTCTTGCTCCAATGTTCATCCTTCTCCAAGCTAGGCCCTGGTAATTTAGTTGGCGTGCACGAGCTCTAGTAATTGGTCCAGTATGTATAGCAG
>NW_025289173.1:0-1087 GCF_018294505.1 Triticum aestivum
CTGCTGGATCAGGAGTCGACATTGGCGAGTGGTGTGCTTTGGGTAAATGATATTCCCCTCTTCATCTTTCTTCGTGTGAATGTGACACGGCATATCCATCACGTCGTTCCCTTCTTTATCCTTTACCTTCTTGGGGTTCCAGGATCCTTTTGGTTTCCCCTTAAACTTTCCTTGAGTCACGGCCAGAGCCTCTCCAGGAGCTGCCGGTTCAGCCTTCCGCTTCTGTTTCCGACTGGTGTTTCCTTTTTCCGACTGACTCGGCTTGTGCTTGCCGCTTCGGAGTCGGTCTTCTTCTTCGCCGTTGGCGTACTTGGTAGCAATCTCCATCATCCGACTCAAGGTCATGTCACCGGTTCGACCAAATTTCAAACTCAGTTCTCTGTTCTTGACGCCGTCTTTGAAGGCGCATACTGCCTGATGATCAGAGACATTTTCCATAGTGTGGTGCAGAGTGATCCACCTCTGAATATACTCTCTGAGAGTCTCATTAGTTTTCTGCACGCAGACTTGCAACTCTGTCAATCCCGCTGGTCGCTTGCAAGTCCCTTCAAACGTTCTGACGAACACTCGGGACAGATCTTCCCAAGTGTAAATGCTGCTAGGAGGTAATTGAGTCAACCATGCTCTGGCAGAACCTTCCAACATGAGGGGCAAATGCTTCATGGCCACCTCGTCGTTCCCACCACCGATCTGAACTGCCACTCGGTAGTCTTCAAGCCAAGTTTCAGGCTTAGACTCACCAGTGAACTTGCTGACTCCTGTTGCCAACCTGAAATTGGGGGGGATAACTGCGGCTCTGATAGCTCTGCTGAAACATTCAGGACCAGAAACATGTACTCGACTGCTCGTGGGTACATCTCTGTCGAGTGCGCCTCGATGGGCTCTGTTCCGGTCGACCAACCCTTGCACGATAATGGATCGCGCGTCGAAGCCTGGCTCTCTGGGGTCAACTGGAACCCTACGCCCTGTACTGTACTGACGCCTATCATCTGGCTGCCGAGGAGCGTAAGACCCACCCCTCGGAGGGGAATAGGGCACTCGACGCCTATCATCTCGGTCGAGTCTGTCGCCATATTGATCTCGCCGA
>NW_025289174.1:0-1087 GCF_018294505.1 Triticum aestivum
ATCTATTCGAATAGCCGCGTCCGCGGTAAAGGACTACTTGGTTGCCTATACAGTTCATAGACAAGTAAATGGAAACTATTAAAAGCCTCAAGATAAGTGTGAGTGCCGAGGATGGCTCTTCCGTAGGAAGACGGAGGTGGATCCTCGGTAGTGTATTGAAGTGGTGAATAGTGGACTCGTGTGCGCAAAACTATTTCAAGTTGGAGTATCGTAGGATAGCCTAGCCAAGAGTCAAAGCTGGCTTGCTGCAATAACTCCACCAACCCTTCTTGATACTATGCATGTATGTAGGTTCTGATGTAAGTCTTGCTGAGTACCTTTGTACTCATGTTGCTATAATCTACATTTTTACAGAAGACGCTGCAACCCCTTCTGATGGGTTCTATGTAGACGTTGACATCAACGAGTAGGCTAAGGACCCAGGTGGTGACCCTGAGCTTGTGATGGACCACGTAGTATAGTTAGGCGTCCAAGCCTCTTTTATTTTACTAGTTGTCTGTACCCAGACAATGTACTTCCGCTGCTGGCTTGTATGACTGTATGACTTGTATGTTGGGTCGTGAGACCCGTACCTTTGTGTGTATGATATGTATGGCTCCCTGAGCCTTAAATAAAGTACTTGTGTCGTAGAGTCATGTTGTGATGCTTCGTTGTATTTGCACATATCGAGCATATTGTGTGTATGATTGAAATGCTTGGTATGTGTGGGATCTGACTATCTAGTTGTTTATCTTTAGTAGCCCCTCTTACCGGGAAATGTCTCCTAGTGTTACCGCTGAGCCATGGTAGCTTGCTACTGCTCTGGAACACTTAGGCTGGCCGGCATGTGTCCTTCTTCGTTCCTGTGTCTGTCCCTTCGGGGAAATGTCACGCTTTGAGTACCGGAGTCCTGTTAGCCCGCTACAGCCCGGTTTACCGGAGTCCTGCTAGCCCAGTGCTACAGCCCGGACCCACTTGCTGATGACCGACACGTTCGAAGCTGGGTCATGGATGCCTGTCCCTGTAAGTCTGTGCCGCTTTGGGTTTACGACTAGTCATGTCAGCCCGGGCTCTTTATCATATGGATGCTAGCGACACTATCATATAC
>NW_025289175.1:0-1087 GCF_018294505.1 Triticum aestivum
GCGGCTGGAGCTTGGGTCGACGAACTTCCATCTGTACTCTGGGGACTGCGGACCACGCCTAATCGGTCGACCGGAAGAACTCCATTCTTCTTGGTCTATGGAGCTGAAGCAGTCTTGCCGAGTGATCTTCTCCACAATGCTCCTCGAGTTGAAATCTACAACGAAGCAGAAGCTGAACAAGCGCGGCAGGACGCAGTCGACCTTTTAGAGGAAGAAAGGGAGATGGCTCTGATCCGGTCGACCATCTACCAACAAGATCTGCGGCGTTTCCACGCCCGAAATGTGAGAGGTCGAGCCTTCCAGGAAGGGGATTTGGTTCTCCGAGTGGATCAGCACAAACCACACAAGCTTGCTCCTTCTTGGGAAGGCCCCTTCATCGTCACCAAGGTTCTCCACAACGGGGCGTACCGTCTTTACAACGTCGAGCATAATATCGACGAGCCCCGAGCTTGGAACGCGGAGCTACTCCGCCCGTTTTACACTTAAGCTTTATCACTCGGATGAGTTGCAATAAAGTACTTCTGTAGTTCATGGACCTCAAAATAATAAGTGTCATAGTTCCTCCATAATATCTGTCACTTTTTATTTTTTGTCCAATGAAATTCCCCTCAGTGGGTGACTTAGCTGCGAATCCGTTTCGCCTAAGTTTGTAAAAATCCTACCGAGTGGTGAGCCAGACTCCCACTCTGAGGCTTAGCCGCGAATCCGTTTCGCCTAAGTTATCAAAATCCTACCGAGTGGTGAGCCAGACTCCCACTCGGAGGCTTAGCTGCGAATCCGTTTCGCCTAAGTTATCAAAATCCTACCGAGTGGTAAGCCAGCCTTCCACTCGGAGGCTTAGCTGCAGCCTCGTGCTCGCCTAAGTTATAAAAATCCTACCGAGTGAAGAGCAACCCTCTCACTCGGGGGCTTAGCTGCAGTCCAAGCACTCGCCTAAGTTGTGAAAATCCTACCGAGTGGTAAGCCAGCCTTCCACTCGGAGGCTTAGCTGCAGCCTCGTGCTCGCCTAAGTTATAAAAATCCTACCGAGTGAAGAGCAACCCTCTCACTCGGGGGCTTAGCTGCAGTCCAAGCACTCGCCTAAGTT
>NW_025289176.1:0-1087 GCF_018294505.1 Triticum aestivum
TTTTTTTTAGGGTTTCGGGGAGAGGGAGAGATCCGAAAACGGAGGGGTGTATATATAGGCATAGAGGGAGCTAGGAGAGTCCAAATGAGGTGCGGTTTTCGCCCACACGATCGTGATCGAACGCTCTAGGACATGGAGCAGAGTTTGGTGGGTTTTGGGCCAAATTTGGGGGGTGTTGGGCTGCAACACACACGAGGCCTTTTCGGTCCCTCGGTTAACCGTTGGAGTATCAAACGAAGTCCAAATGACCCGAAACTTGACAGGCGGTCTACCGGTAGTAAACCAAGGCCGCTTGGCAAGTCTCGGTCCAATCCGAAAAAGTTTAAACCCCACACACGAAAGAAAGCTAGAAATGACCACCGGAGGAGAACGAAGCGCCGGAATGCAAAACGGACAACGGGGAAAATGATCGAATGCATGAGATGAACATGTATGCAAATGCAATGCACGTGATGACATGGTATGAGATGCATGAAAACGAAAACAACACACGGAGACAAGGACCCGAACCCGAGAAATAAATATAACTTGACACCGGAAACGGCAAGAGTTGGAGTACAAATGGGGAAAGTTACATCTGGGGCGTTACAACACTCCACCACTATGAAAAGATCTCGTCCCGAGATCTAGGACTGAAAGAACTCCGGGTACTCAGAACGGAGGTGATCCTCGCGTTCCCAGGTGGCTTCACGGTCGGAATGGTGAGACCACTTAACTTTGAGAAATTTGATTGACTTGTTGCGAGTCTTGCGTTCAGTCTCTTCAAGAATAGCAACTGGGTGCTCACGATAAGAGAGATCTTCTTGGAGCTCAATGTCCTCGAAGTTGACGGTGCGGTCAGGAGTCTTGAAGCACTTTCGAAGCTGAGAGACATGGAACACATCATGAACATTTGCAAAGTTTGAAGGAAGCTCGAGTTGATAGGCGAGGTCGCCTCTCTTGCTGACAATCTTGAAAGGTCCCACGTATCTAGGGGCAAGCTTCCCTTTGATACCGAAGCGACGAGTACCTTTCATGGGAGAGACGCGGAGGTAAACATGATCTCCGATCTCGAAAGCTAATTCACGGTGCTTACTATCATAGTAGC
>NW_025289177.1:0-1087 GCF_018294505.1 Triticum aestivum
GAACGAAACGATATCCATTGCCTGTCATTGCTTTCAAAATTTTGTCTCGTGTCAACATAGAACAACAGGAGTGTTGTGTGATTTTTTGTGATTTTTCGGGGTTCGTTTGGACATTTTTATGCATTAACTGAGTTTTCAATGCATTTTATGTGCACAATTAAAATTTGAACTACATGCACATGCTCAAGTGCATATAAATTGGTTGAAATAAAATTTGTGTCCTTGGGTGCATGCTTAGATCCCATGCAAGAAATGGGAATGAATTTCAAACACCGGGGCACCGTTGATTGCCGGCAAAACATTGAGATGCCTGGTTTCTAAATTCTAGTAAATCCAAAACTCGTCTGAAATTCATGAAACTTGGCATGCTATCATGGAGCGGCATCAACATGCCGTGGTACAAATTTTGTCCCATTTGGGGCAGGTTTGGGTATATGCTTCTCACAAACTGGAGCTTCTCACAACAAGCATGATAGTTTTCGGTAGGGAACGTCCCATCTTTGTGGACGAAACGATATCCATTGCCTCTTATTGCTTTCGAATTTATTCTCGTGTCAACATAGAACAACAGAAGTTTTGTGTGATTTTTTGGGGTTCGTTTGGACATTTTTATACATTAACTGAGTTTTCAATGCATTTTATGCGCATAATTAAAATTTGAACTACATGCACATGCTCCAGTGCATATAAATTGGTTGAAAAATCAAATCTATGTCCTTGGGTGCATGCTTAGGTCCCATGCAAGAAATGGGAATGAATTTCAAACACCGGGGCACCGTTGATTGCTGGCAAAACATTGAGATGCCTGGTTTTTAAATTCTATTAAATCCAAAACTCGTCTGAAATTCATGAAACTTGGCATGCTATCATGGAGCGGCATCAACATGCCGTGGTACAAATTTAGTCCCATTTGGGGCAAGTTTGGGTATATGCTTCTCACAAACCGGAGCTTCTCACGGCAAGCATGATGGTTTTCGGTATGGAACATCCCACCTTTGTGAACGAAACGATATCCATTGCCTGTCATTGCTTTCAAAATTTTGTCTCGTGTCAACATAGAACAACAGGAGTGTTGTGTGATTTTTTG
>NW_025289178.1:0-1087 GCF_018294505.1 Triticum aestivum
AAATGCTCAAAAAGGATTTTGAGACATTTGACAAAGGATTTCGTACACACTCAACATCATCATATCAAAGTTCTGAAACCATTCTAGCAACATAATGTGGTAGTAGAACTGAACTAGGCTTGTAACCATCAAACTTATAAGGTACTACTGATTAGTAACTCGTGATCCTGATAGAGAGAACAGATCCTAATTCCTTAACCCCCGGTGGAAGAATGGACTGACTCAGATCAGAAGGTCATAAGATAAAGGAGTAAAAAGAGCCTTACGTTCCAACCCACAAACAATTCCCCTACATATAACTAAAGAATTTCTAGACTCAACATCGACCAGTTTGGCTTGGAGAACCTACAGGCAGTCCGGCTCTGATGCCAACGCTGTCAGGACCCCGACTCGATGTCACATCGATCTAGCCGGTAACACCTCATATCACTTTGTGGCCTCACGCACGGTATTCCCACGGGAGTCGCCTTACCTTTGCCCGGGACCGTTTGCGCCTTTTGGCTCACGTATATGATAGTGTCGCTAGCATCCATATGATAAGGAGCCCGGGCTGACATGACTAGTCGTAAACCCAAAGTGGCACAGACTTACAGGGACAGACATCCATGACCCAGCTCCGAACGTGTCGGTCATCAGCAAATGGGTCCGGGCTGTAGCACTGGGCTAGCAGGACTCCGGTAAACCGGGCTGTAGCGGGCTAACAGGACTCCGGTACTCAAAGCGTGACATTTCCCCGAAGGGACAGACACAGGAACGAAGAAGGACACATGTCGGCCAGCCTAAGTGTTCCAGAGCAGTAGCAAGCTACCATGGCTCAGCGGTAACACTAGGAGACATTTCCCGGTAAGAGAGGCTACTAAAGATAAACAACTAGATAGTCAGATCCCACACATACCAAGCATTTCAATCATACACACAATATGCTCGATATGTGCAAATACAACGAAGCATCACAACATGACTCTATGACACAAGTACTTTATTTAAGGCTCAGGGAGCCATACATATCATACACAAAGGTACGGGTCTCACGACCCAACATACAAGTCATACAGTCATACAAACCAGCAGCGGAAGTACATTGTCT
>NW_025289179.1:0-1087 GCF_018294505.1 Triticum aestivum
AAAGATATCCTAAGAGCTACTTGAATTCCCACCTATGAAACTCCCGAAATTTTCAGGTTATGCAATCAGGTGTTGGGGATACAGGGGAAGCATAATATCTCACCCAAAACTAACAAATCCTACATCCAGCTGTATCCATCCTTCAACACATAACCAAGAAACCTTCGGAAATCGTCTACCTCAACCTTCGAAAAGCATCCGTTATACGAGTCATGGCAATACTCCCGTACTCACCTCAGTACTGGGTTATCGGGGTTATCTCACCAACAACTGCATAAAAGAGATTTTCGATGTCGGCGTACTAAACTCAGGTATTCCAGAACTGCAACGATAAAATTATGACGACAACACCTCAGAGCTCAACTCCCCGGGACACTTCCACTAAACCCCTGACAGGAGGCACCAAGACAATGTTCTCATCATAAAACCATCAGAACAATTCCAAGATACCCGCATGATCCTAAAAAAAATTTAGTGAAATTTGAGAAGAGAAGAGTCAAAACTCTATGTCAGGATGCCTTACCAGAGCGATGAAGAGACTGGGGAGTAAAAAGAATTCCTAACTCTCCGATATATATAATCCTAAATGACTCAAAATATTTTTCTAGACACAACTCGGCCGCTAAAAACGATCAAGCAATGGGGCTCCTAAGGTCGGGGAAGGCTCTGATTACCAACTTGTAACGCCCTCGATGCGGCTATATCTCCCACGTGTCGAAGCACGACTTAGAGGCATAACCGCATTGAAAGCAATGTCGCAAGTGAGGTAATCTTCACACAACCCGTGTAATACATAAGGGAAAGAGATACATAGTTGGCTTACAATCGCCACTTCACACAATTACATGAATAAAGCATTACATCATCCAGATACAATCAAGGTCCGACTACGGAACCAAAATAAAAGAAGAACCCCAAATGCGACAAAGGTCCCTGATCGACCCCAACTGGGCTCCACTACTGATCAACTAACACGAAACAACATAAAGGACAAGATCTTCATCGAGCTCCTCCTGAGCTTGGTTGCGTCATCTGCGCGGATATATAGGCACCTGCAAACTGGTTTTGGAAGTATCTGTGAGCCACA
>NW_025289180.1:0-1087 GCF_018294505.1 Triticum aestivum
TTGCCATCCTTCTTATCCGCCAAATACTTGGGGCAGTTCCGCTTCCAGTGACCAGTCTGCTTGCAGTAGAAGCACTCAGTTTCAGGCTTAGGTCCAGACTTGGGTTTCTTCTCTTGAGCAGCAACTTGCTTGCCGTTCTTTTTGAAGTTCCCCTTTTTCTTCCCTTTGCCCTTTTTCTTGAAACTAGTGGTCTTGTTAACCATCAACACTTGATGCTCCTTCTTGATTTCTACCTCCGCAGCTTTTAGCATTGCGAAGAGCTCGGGAATAGTCTTGTTCATCCCTTGCATATTATAGTTCATCACGAAGCTCTTGTAGCTTGGTGGCAGTGATTGGAGAATTCTGTCAATGACGCAATCATCCGGAAGATTAACTCCCAATTGAATCAAGTGATTATTATACCCAGACATTTTGAGTATATGCTCACTGACAGAACTGTTCTCCTCCATCTTGCAGCTATAGAACTTTTTGGAGACTTCATATCTCTCAATCCGGGCATTTGCTTGAAATATTAACTTCAACTCCTGGAACATCTCATATGCTCCATGACGTTCAAAACGTCGTTGAAGTCCCGATTCTAAGCCGTAAAGCATGTCACACTGAACTATCGAGTAGTCATCAGCTTTGCTCTGCCAGACGTTCATAACATCTGGCGTTGCTCCAGCAGCAGGCCTGGCACCCAGCGGTGCTTCCAGGACGTAATTCTTCTGTGCAGCAATGAGGATAATCCTCAAGTTACGGACCCAGTCCGTGTAATTGCTACCATCATCTTTCAACTTTGCTTTCTCAAGGAACGCATTAAAATTCAACGGAACAACAGCACGAGCCATCTATCTACAATCAACATAAGCAAGCAAGATACTATCAGGTACTAAGTTCATGATAAATTTAAGTTCAATTAATCATATTACTAAAGAACTCCCACTTAGATAGACATCCCTCTAATCCTCTAAGTGATCACGTGATCCAAATCAACTAAACCATAACCGATCATCACGTGAGATGGAGTAGTTTTCAATGGTGAACATCGTTTATGTTGATCATATCTACTATATGATTCACGCTCGACCTTTCGGTCTCCGTGTTC
>NW_025289181.1:0-1087 GCF_018294505.1 Triticum aestivum
CAGCTCCTCCCCCTCGCACGCCCCAGCCATGGCCGACGCCATCGCCGCCACCCGCTCGCCGTAGCCACGCCCTCCGTCCACCCCACGCCGTGCCACCGTGTCCAGGAGCTTCGCCGCCGTCCACTTCATCGAGCTAGCCGAGCCCCGTGTGCTCGAGCAGCCCGAGACCACCGCACCGACCTCGCCCGAGCTCGCCGTCGCCGGAGATCCCTTTCAACGCCGTCGCTGCCTCAGCTCGTCCCCGACCCCGCCGGTGGCCTCTACGGGAGCGCTGTGAGCCTAGCTACTCCTCCGACCCTCTCTCTCTCATTCCCGAGCCGTGTAGCCACCGCACGAGGATCACACGCCTGCACCGTCGCGGACCTCGTCGCCGACGTGCTTCCGGCCACACTCCGGCCACAAGATGGTGTCCATCTTGCTCACCGAGTCCCACAGCACCTAGCTAGCCACTCCACGAGCCTCACCGACCCCTCTAGCGCCAAGTTCATCCTCTACCGAACCCCGGTGGCCGCCAAAGTCGTCGCCGGCGCCAACTCCGGCCACCCCGACCCCAACGGACTCCGCCAAGAGCTGCGGTTTGTCCTCAGCTCCACTCCGGTGGTCTCCGCGGTCCTTTTGGTGGCCGAAATGGCCAAAACCACTCCCGCCGCCGCGTCGGGCTCGCCGGCGGCTAAACGCCGGCAGCCGACTTTGACTTTGACCACGGGTGGGCCCTGGTTGACTCCCCTGAGTCAATGACAGGTGGGGCCCAGCCCTGCTAATTATACAGGATTAGTTTTAATTAAATCTTAATTAAAATAATCACCCTGACATGCGGGACCCACTGTCAGGTTTGACCCAGACCTGTTCCGTTGACCTGCTGACGTCAGGCTGACGCAGTAATTGATTTTCTGGATTTAAATTAAATCAGGAAATTCCAGAATATTATTTAAACTTCAAAAATTCATAACTTTTATTCTGTAACTCCAAATTGGACAAATTATATATGAAAAATGATCAGAAAAATCCAATCTATCCATCTGTACTATTTTCATGCATGATCAAACAAGTTAAATTGATGTTTTAAGCAGAACAAGGAAAAGCACTT
>NW_025289182.1:0-1087 GCF_018294505.1 Triticum aestivum
GAGGTGCGTCATAATATTGAAGAAGGATGGCGGGAACACCAACTTGAAACTGACAAGACATTGGATCACATCGTTCTGTAACCGTGGTAGAACTTCTGGATTGATTACCTTCTGAGAGATTGCATTGAGGAATGCACATAGCTTCACAATGGCTACTCGAACATTTTCCGGCAGGAGCCCCCTCAAAGCAATCGGAAGCAATTGCGTCATAATCACGTGGCAGTCGTGAGACTTCAGGTTTTGGAACTTTTTCTCCGCCATGTTTATTATTCCCTTTATATTGGACGAGAATCCAGACGGGACCTTCATACTGCTCAGGCATTCAAAAAAGATGACCTTCTCTTCTTTGGTCAGAGCGTAGCTAGCACGACCTTGAAACCATTCCGGATGCCGGTCATCAGGGTCTTTCAAACGTTGCTGGTCCTGCCGTGCTTCCTTTGTATCATTTGTCTTCCCATACACGCCCAAGAAGCTTAGGAGGTTCACGCAAATATTCTTCGTAACGTGCATCACGTCGATTGCAGAGCGGACTTCTAGGACTTTCCAATATTCTAGCTCCCAGAATATAGATTTCTTCTTCCACATGGCTGCGTGCCCGTCAGCTCCCTTCGAAACTGATTGTCCGCCAGGACCCTTTCCAAAGATGACTTTCAAATCCTTGACCATATCAAATACCTCAGCACCAGTGCGTTCTGCAGGCTTCGGCCGGTGATCTGCCTTGCCGTTGTAATGCTTGCCTTTCTTTCTTACTGGATGAATTTTCGGAAGAAATCGACGATGCCCAAGGTACACGTTCTTCTTACAATTTGGCAAATGTACACTTTCAGTCTCATGTAAGCAGTGCGTGCATGCATTGTATCCCTTATTTGACAGTCCCGAAAGGTTACTAAGAGCAGGCCAATCGTTGATGGTTACGAAAAGCAACGCTCGTAGGTTAAATTCCTCTTTTTTGTGCTCATCCCACACACGGACACCAGGTCTGCCCCACAGCTGTAAAAGTTCATCAACTAATGGCCTTAGGTACACATCGATGTCGTTGCCGGGTTGCTTCGGACCTTGGATGAGCACTGGCATCATAATGAACTTC
>NW_025289183.1:0-1087 GCF_018294505.1 Triticum aestivum
AGGATGAATGGCTAGTACTGGTAGAACTCAGCTATTTCTTCCGTGTTCTTTGTGCGAAAGAACTATCGCCTGGCGTGCTAGAAGAAATGGAAGAGTTGGCGCCGGAGTTGATCTGCAAGTTAGAGAAGATCTTTCCACCGGGCTTCTTTAATCCAATGCAACATTTGATTTTGCATCTCCCGACCGAGGCAAGATTGGGGGGGCCCGTGCAAAATCGTTGGTGCTACCCAACTGAGAGGATGCAGAAGACGCTTCGACAAAAATGTAAAAATAAACGTAGAATTGAAGCATCGATGGCTGAGGCATTCATCACTGAGGAGGCGGCAAACTTCGTGACAGCACACTACGAAGCCAAAAATCGTCATTTGCATAATCCGAAGCCTCGGTACAATGCTGACAACCCTAAAAAGGGTGGATCCAACCTCAGCCTATTCAAAGGGAATCTCGCACCAGCCAGTGTTTCAAATCCAGTATCTTTGGATAACAAACAATGGCGGACCATTTCGTTGTATATCTTCAACAACCTGATAGAAGTGCGGCCGTACATCGAGTAAGTTCTCGGTACATAATTTCGCAACTTCTATTTCCTTTGAGCTGCTCTTATTCCTGGATATTTCATACAGTCGATACGTCGCCTTATTCTCGTATGGAGCGGTGATCCAAAAGGATTCTGTCGAAGAGTATGAGCTTCTCGCAAAGCAAGGAGGCGGCTATCCCGGTTTCATCTCTTGGTTCAAACAAACGGTAATTTCTATTAGACTTGTAGGCTAATTTGTAGGCGGCTATCCCGGTTTCATTCGCTAATTTGTGCGTAATGCAACAATCCTTTCATATTAAACTTGTAGGCTAATTCAGAGTCTATGGACGGCGAATTGAGACAAGTCGCTAATGGTTTTGACTATAAGGTCCGTTCATTTGACAAATACGACATCAACGGGTATCGCTTTCGTACCTATGGCAAAGAGCTATCTATGGCCGACCGAAAGTCTACAAATTGTTGTGTATCTGCTATCGGCGAAGGAGGTACCGAGTATTATGGGAGAGTTGAAGCAATTTATGAACTTCTATTCTATGGTGAAAACCCACC
>NW_025289184.1:0-1087 GCF_018294505.1 Triticum aestivum
CGGAGTGACAAATCCCAGTCTTGATCCGTGTCAACCCAACAGATACTTTCGGAGATACCTGTAATGCACCTTTATAGTCACCCAGTTACGTTGTGACGTTTGATACACCCAAGGCACTCTTACGGTATCCGGGAGTTACACGATCTCATGGTCGAAGGAAGAGATACTTGACATTGGCAAAGCTCTAGCAAAACGAACTACACGATCTTTTATGCTATGCTTAGGATTGGGTCTTGTCCATCACATCATTCTCCTAATGATGTGATCCCGTTATCAACGACATCCAATGTCCATAGTCAGGAAACCATGACTATCTGTTGATCACAACGAGCTAGTCAACTAGAGGCTCACCAGGGACATATTGTGGTCTAAGTATTCACACGTGTATTACGATTTCCGGATAATACAGTTATAGCATGAATAAAAGACATTTATCATGAACATTGAAATATAACAATACTTTTATTATTGCCTCTAGGGCATATTTCCAACAGTCTCCCACTTGCACTAGAGTCACCAATCTAGTTACATTGTGATGAATCGAACACCCATAGAGTTCTGGTGTTGATCATGTTTTGCACGCGAGAGAGGTTTAGTCAGCGGATCTGCGACATTCAGATCCGTGTGTACTTTACAAATCTCTATGTCTCCATCTTGAACATTTTCACGGATGGAGTTGAAACGACGCTTGATGTGCTTGGTCTTCTTGTGAAACCTGGGCTCCTTGGCGAGGGCAATAGCTCCAGTGTTGTCACAGAAGAGTTTGATCGGCCCCGACGCATTGGGTATGACTCCTAGGTCGGTGATGAACTCCTTCACCCAAATCGCTTCATGCGCTGCCTCCGAGGCTGCCATGTACTCCGCTTCACACGTAGATCCCGCCACGACGCTCTGCTTGCAGCTGCACCAGCTTACTGCTCCACCATTCAACATATACACGTATCCGGTTTGTGACTTAGAGTCATCCAGATCTGAGTCGAAGCTAGTGTCGACGTAACCCTTTACGACGAGCTCTTCGTCTCTTCCATAAACGAGAAACATGTCCTTCGTCCTTTTCAGGTACTTCAGGATATTCTTGACCGCTGTC
>NW_025289185.1:0-1087 GCF_018294505.1 Triticum aestivum
TTTCATGGACTATTACTCACCGTTTTGGGGTCCCGGAGTGATTTCCATGATTAACGAACCCTGGGGTGCGTTTACGTATCGGTCATCAACACTCGCAGTTTTTGTTGATGCTGAACCGTTTCATGGACTATTACTCACCGTTTTGGGGTCACAAAGTGATTTCCATGCATGTTGAACTCCAAGGTGCACTTACGTGTCGGTCATCAACACTCATAGTTTTGGCCAATTCTGGCCCGTTTCCTGGACTATTACTCACTATTTTAGGGTCCCGGAGTAATTTCCATGATTAACGAACCCTGGGGTGCATTTACGTGTCGGTTATCAACATTCGCGATTTTTGTCGATTCTGACCCGTTTCGTGGACTATTACTCACCGTTTTGTGGTCACAAAGTGATTTCCATGCTTGTTGAACCCCAAGGTGCGCTTACGTGGAGGTCATCAACATTGACAGTTTTGGCCGATTCTGGCCCGTTCCGTGGACTATTACTCATTGTTTTGGGGTCTCGGAGTGACTTCCATGATTAATGAACCCTGGCGTGCTATTACATGTCGGTCATCAACACTAGCAGTTTTGGCTGATTCTGTCCCATTTCGTGGACTAATACTCACTGTTTTGGGGGCCCGGAGTGATTTCCACGATTAACGAACCCTGTGGTGCGTTAACGTGTCGGTCATCAACACTCGCGGTTTTTGTCTATTCTGACCCGTTTCGTGGACTATTACTCAGCATTTTGGGGTCCCAAAGTGATTTCCACGCTTGTTGAAAAACAAGGTGCACTTACGTGTTGGTCATCGACACTAACAGTTTTGGCTGATTCTGGCCCGTTTTGTGGACTATTACAAACTATTTTGGGGTCCCGGAGTGACTTCCACGATTAACGAACCCCGGGGTGCATTTACGCGTCGGTCATCAACACTCGCGGTTTTTGTCGATTCTGACCCATTTCGTGGACTATTACTCATCGTTTTCAGGTCCCGAAGTGATTTCCATGCTTGTTGAACAACAAGGTGCGCTTACGTGTAGGTCATCAACATTGACGGTTTTGGCCGATTCTGGCCCGTTTCGTGGACTATCACTCTCTATTT
>NW_025289186.1:0-1087 GCF_018294505.1 Triticum aestivum
CTCCACTACAAAGACGATTGCACATTGCTTTGGCCGCTCCCTCTCAACTACGGAGACGAGTTTAACGCGGTTTCCACCCCTCCCTCTCAACCGCACCAGTGCACGCTTGCCGCGCCACAACGCCGACGCTGGACCCGTGAATCGTGAGCACCCAGCTATGACTTACCGCACTCGTGCAAAATAATAAAACACGGTAAATATATTACTTACACGTGCGTTTTGTTTTGCAAGCGGCGCGAAAAAAATTAAAAAGGGAATGCAACACGAGGACTTCCCAGGAGGTCACCCATCCTAGTACTACTCTCGCCCAAGCACGCTTAACTTCGGAGTTCTGATGGGATCCGGTGCTTAAGTGCTGGTATGATCGCATCCGACATGTTACCCCGGTCTTCGTCCCTTATCCTTGCCCCTCCCAGCTCCAATACAAAGACGATTGCACATTGCTTTGGCCGCTCCCTCTCAACTACGGAGACGAGTTTAACGCGGTTTCCACCCCTCCCTCTCAACCGCACCAGTGCACGCTTGCCGCGCCACAACGCCGACGCTGGACCCGTGAATCGTGAGCACCCAGCTATGACTTACCGCACTCGTGCAAAATAATAAAACACGGTAAATATATTACTTACACGTGCGTTTTGTTTTGCAAGCGGCGCGAAAAAAATTAAAAAGGGAATGCAACACGAGGACTTCCCAGGAGGTCACCCATCCTAGTACTACTCTCGCCAAGCACGCTTAACTTCGGAGTTCTGATGGGATCCGGTGCTTTAGTGCTGGTATGATCACATCCGACATGTTACCCCGGTCTTCGTCCCTTATCCTTGCCCCTCCCAGCTCCACTACAAAGACGATTGCACATTGCTTTGGCCGCTCCCTCTCAACTACGGAGACGAGTTTAACGCGGTTTCCACCCCTCCCTCTCAACCGCACCAGTGCACGCTTGCCGCGCCACAACGCCGACGCTGGACCCGTGAATCGTGAGCACCCAGCTATGACTTACCGCACTCGTGCAAAATAATAAAACACGGTAAATATATTACTTACACGTGCGTTTTGTTTTGCAAGCGGCGCGAAAAAAATTAAAAAGGGA
>NW_025289187.1:0-1087 GCF_018294505.1 Triticum aestivum
GGCGAGGTTCTCAAACTCTCTGCTATAAGCATCAACAGCCATCTTACTCTGGGTGAAACTACAGAACTCTTCTCTCTTGCGATCAAGAAGGGCCTGGGGAATGTGATGCTCACGAAAAGACTCAGTGAAATCCTTCCAGGTAGGAATCTGGCCGGCTGGAAGCAAAGTCTCATAGTTCTGCCACCAAAGACTAGCAGGACCTTCCAGGTGGTATGTGGCATAAGTGACCTTGTCATCTTCAGCTACGTTCGCAGAACGCAGCTTATGGGTGATGCTACGGAGCCAGTCATCTGCATCGAGTGGCTCGATGGAATGATGAAAAGTAGGTGGGTGCAAGCGAATGAAATCATGAATGGTAGCAGACCCTTTGAACTGATGTGCGGTGTTCTCCTCGATACGTGCCAACAAACGATTAGACTCACGCTTGTTCCTCTCCATCTCTAGCATGAACTCTGTCAACGAGGACTGGTCGGGAGGATCCTCATCCCTACCATATCCATGGTTCTGGCTACGAGCAACGGAACTTCGCTTAGCCGATGACATCCTGAGAAACGAACCAAGGACGGAATCAGCATCAACTATGGACTATAGAATGTAGGACAAGGAGTTAGTATCACTCGAACTCCTAGGGCAATTCCGGCAGCATAACGGCAGTAAAATGCTCAGAATGAGACATCATACTAAAAATGGGGTAGTACAACAACTCAACATCACCACTCAAGGTTCTGGGATAGTACTAAACAGACTACACCGGAAATACTCAAAACTGGGTATGACTCTGATCAACCAGTCCTATGGGACTACGGAGTAGTAACACGTGATCCTGATAGACGGAAGAGAAGCCTAGTTCCTTAATCCCGTCGGAAAGATAGGATGACTCAGATCAGAAGGCCATGAGGTAAAGGAGTAAAAGAGCCTTACGTTCCTTCCCACAATCAATTCCCTTACATAACTAAAGAATTTCTAGACTCAACTTCGACCAGAATGGCTTGGTAATCCTACAGGCAGTCAGGCTCTGATACCAAAGCTGTCAGGACCCCGACTCGATGCCACATCGATCTAGCATGTAACACCTCATATCGCTTTG
>NW_025289188.1:0-1087 GCF_018294505.1 Triticum aestivum
CTTCACTAAACATCTCCATATGAGATCCAATTACTTGTAGGGAAATTCAAGAGACCTTGGTTATGATGATGTAGTAGGTCCATAACTGGGACTTTGTGTATGTTCTCGAAATGCGTTTGTCGAGTGCTCATTAAGAAAGTTTCTATACAAGTTTCTGAACGAACTCCTTAAGAAATGCTCCCCAAAAGTTCCCTATGAAAGAATACTTTGAAGCATCTGGTCGTCACAAATGTTTTGCCTACTTGTGGAGCCAAAACAGACTCCGTATGAGTCAGATATCCATGTTTCAGTTAACACTGCGCAAAACTGATTCCGAACGACAGTTACAGACTAGTTCTTGTGTAGTTGCATTCGATTTTTTCAATTCTACTTCACTAAACGTCTCCATATGAGATCCAATTACTTGTAGGGAAATGCAAGAGACCTCGGTTATGATGATGCACTACGTCCATAGCTGGGACTTTGTGTATGTTCTCGAAATACGTTTGTCGAGTGCTCATTAAGAAAGTTTCTATACAACTTTTTGAATGAAATCCTTAAGAAAAGTTCTCCAAAAGTTCCATATGAAAGAATCCTTTGAAGCATCTGCTCGTCAGAAACGTTTTGACTACTTGTGGAGCCAAAACGGACTCCGTATGAGTCAGATATCCATGTTTGAGTTAACACTGCGCAAAACTAATTCTTAAGGATAGTTACAGACTAGATCTTGTGTAGTTGCATTCGATTTTCTCTATTCTACTTCACCAAATACCTCCATATGAGATCCAATTACTTGTAGGGAAATGCAAGAGACCTCGGTTATGATGATGCCGTAGGTCCATAGCTGGGACTTTGTGTATGTTCTCGAAATGCGTTTGTCGAGTGCTCATTAAGAATGTTTCTATACAAGCTTCTGAACGAACTCTGTAAGAAAAGCTCTCCAAAAGTTCCCTATGAAAGAATACTTTGAAGCATCTGGTCGTCGCAAACGTTTTGACTACTTGTGGAGCCAAAACAGACTCCGTGTGAGTCAGATATCCATGTTACAGTTAATACTGCGGAAAACTGATTCCGAACGACAGTTATAGACTAGTTCTTGTGTAGTTGC
>NW_025289189.1:0-1087 GCF_018294505.1 Triticum aestivum
CCTCTTCAAGAGATCCTGTAACCTACTCAGCTATGCTAGAGCCCATAATAGCTTGTGGCTGCACACGGAAGTTTCTAGCATGAATAATCTTATGATCCCTTTGAGCCTGGGTGGCGGACCTTATACATACAGACAACACTGGGTTCTCCAGGTGTCTCAATCCACCCAGATGTGAGTTTTAGTTGCCACCTTAAGTTAAACCATTATTAACAATCTCACATCTGTCATGAATGTCTCTCAAACCCAATCCACGTCTACGCATAGCATGGCATATAATAGCAACGTAGAAGTAACTCCCAAGGTTTGATAAAGAACAGGTAATAGGTACTACCTCAACTACTTCCCAATACCCACAGTTTAATAGATCCTAATCATGCAAGTGTTTGGGGAAAAAGATCTAATGCAATAAAACTGGGTATGAACGGGGTATGATCAAAGTGTTACTTGCCTTGCTGATGATCCGCAAAACCTAGCGAGTCGAAGTAACAAGCGGCACACTCCGGGTACTCTATCGTAAACAAACAAGCATACAATCAGTACTCAGCTAATGCACAGGTAAAACTCGAATGAAAGGTCCAACCAGAAAG
The DNA here is from genome assembly GCF_018294505.1 of Triticum aestivum. Classification (NCBI taxonomy): domain Eukaryota; kingdom Viridiplantae; phylum Streptophyta; class Magnoliopsida; order Poales; family Poaceae; genus Triticum; species Triticum aestivum. The sequence goes on from NW_025289189.1 coordinate 588, forward strand.
TTCAACTTAAGAACTCCGGTTTGCAAAAAGAACCAACTCGAAATAAGCAACGAAAGTCAAACGGCGAAAGAAAGAAACTTCGTTTGCTATTCTGGATCTAGGTCAAATTTTACTGTAGCAAAAACTTGTTTGAGTAGGTTAAACGGAAATAGAATTTCGAGACGAAACTCTAGGCGCTTGAATCGCCTGATTCCGATAAACGAGCGAGAAGTTAAACAGATTCAAAAATTCGATCAGAAATCGAATCTGAGAAAATAACGAGAAAATCCGACGAAAAAGAAAAACGGACGAACGGTTAAATAACGGACGTTCGTTAACAGAGAAAAACCGATGAACATGTTCGTTAAAACGAACGGTTCGGTGAACGCTCGTGAAATAAGAAAACCGAAAAAAAACCGATCTAGGGTTTTTTTAAACAAAAGTTTTTTTTTACAGAAAACCGGTCAACATGAGACGACCGGCGGCAGTACCTCGGCGGCGGCTCGGCGAGGGGCTCCGGC
>NW_025289190.1:0-1086 GCF_018294505.1 Triticum aestivum
GCAGTTTTTCACCTGCCTCCTAGGAGTAAAACTTCCTTACGGTTACGCGGGGAAGATAAGCAGATACCTAGACCCAGCGAAGCAGAAGTTCAGCGGGATGAAGTCTCACGACTGTCACATGCTGATGACGCAGATACTTCCAGTTGCAATCCGTGGGATCATGGACGCGCACGTCCGTGAAACGCTATTTGGCCTATGCAACTTCTTCGACGTCATCTCTCGGAAGTCGATTGGCGTGAGGCAACTCAGAAGGCTACAGGAAGAGATCGTGGTGATACTATGCGAGCTTGAGATGTACTTCCCGCCCGCATTCTTCGACGTTATGGTGCATCTGCTGGTCCATATAGTGGAGGATATCATCCAACTCGGGCCAACGTTCCTGCACAGCATGATGCCGTTCGAAAGGATGAATGGTGTCATCAAAGGATACGTTCGCAACATGTCACGTCCAGAGGGAAGCATAGCCAGGGGCTTTCTGACGGAAGAGTGCATCTCCTACTGCACGAATTATCTAGGCATCGAGAACCCCGTTGGTCTGCCCGTCAACAGGCACCTCGGTAGGCTCGCTGGATGGGGTCACCGTGAGGGTCGCCGCGAAATGCATGTCGAGTTCGAGGGTCGACTCGCCGACTTTGAAAGAGCAAACCTAGTCGCGCTACAACACATAGACGTGGTCGATCCTTGGGTGGTAGAGCACAAAACCTTTATTAAGAAGACGTACAATGACCGAGGCCAACAGAGGACGGACGGAGATATACTCAAAGAGCACAACTCATGTTTCACGCGTTGGTTCAAGCAGAAGCTTCTGTCGTACCCTTTACATGAGGATTCTTCCGTGGAAGAACAACTCATATTCGCCTTGTCACAGGGCGCCGAGCACAACCTGATGACCTATGAGGCGTACGATATCAACGGCTACACATTCTACACCGAGGCCAAGGACATGAAGAGCGATGGTTATCAGAACTCCGGGGTAACGATGGAATCCTACACCGGTAACGACAAGGACAGATACTACGGAAGGATCGAGGAGATCTGGGAGCTGAGCTACGCTGGAGAGAAGGTCCTGATGTTCCGTGTCAGATG
>NW_025289191.1:0-1086 GCF_018294505.1 Triticum aestivum
CATTATAAGATGATCTCTCACTAAATTATCAAGAAGTGTTCTCCCTGAGTATGCACCGTTGCGAAAGTTCTTCGTGCTGAGACACCACGTGATGATCGGGTGTGATAGGCTCTACGTTCAAATACAACGGGTGCAAAACAGTTGCGCACGCAGAATACTCAGGTTATACTTGACGAGCCTAGCATATACAGATATGGCCTCGGAACACGGAGACCGAAAGGTCGAGCGTGAATCATATAGTAGATATGATCAACATAGTGATGTTCACCATTGAAACTACTCCATCTCACGTGATGATCGGACATGGTTTAGTTGATTTGGATCACGTGATCACTTAGAGGATTAGAGGGATGTCTGTCTAAGTGGGAGTTCTTAAGTAATATGATTAATTGAACTTAAATTTATCATGAACTTAGTCCTGGTAGTATTTTGCAAATTATAGATCAATAGCTCGCGTTGTTGCTTCCCTGTGTGTATTTTGATATGTTCCTAGAGAAAATTGTGTTGAAAGATGTTAGTAGCAATGATGCGGATTGGATCCGTGATCTGAGGATTATCTTCATTGCTGCACAGAAGAATTATGTCCTTGATGCACCGCTAGGTGACAGACCTATTGCAGGAGCAGATGCAAATGTTATGAACGTTTAGCTAGCTCAATATGATGACTACTTGATAGTTTAAGTGCACCATGCTTAACGGCTTAGAATCGGGACTTCAAAGACGTTTTGAACGTCATGGACCATATGAGATGTTCCAGGAGTTGAAGTTAATATTTCAAGCAAATACCCGAGTTGTGAGATATGAAGTCTCCAACAAGTTCTATAGCTAAAAGATGGAGGAGAATCGCTCAACTAGTGAGCATGTGCTCAGATTGTCTGGGTACTACAATCGCTTGAATCAAGTGGGAGTTAATCTTCCAGATAAGATAGTGATTGACAGAATTCTCTAGTCACCATCACCAAGTTAGTAGAACTTCGTGATGAACTATAATATGCAAGGGATAACGGAAACAACTCCCAAGCTCTTCGTGATGATGAAATCAATGAAGGTAGAAATCAAGAAAAACATCAAGTGTTGATGGTTGAT
>NW_025289192.1:0-1086 GCF_018294505.1 Triticum aestivum
ACACGAGGTGCGTCCAGTTTTCGCCGTGACCCTCTCTACTCTTTTGCACATGCTATGCGGGCGAAAGGATGATACCATGCCAAGTTCCAACATTTTTAGTGTTCATTTTGTAGTGATTTTCAATTTCACCGTCATTTAGCTCTCTAAACAAATCGGTAAATGACTGAAAAACAGCAAATGATGTCAGAACGTGTTGGAAATTGATGACGTCGCTTTGAAAGATGCATACTGAACGCAAAATTAGGCCGGAGTTCAAATAAGTTTAAAAAACGTTGAAATGCCCGTGTAACCAACGAGTTCTCGTCCGAAACCGTGATACTCCGAAAGAGATTGTCCAGTTTGTACACAAGGTGCGCCCAGTTTTCGCCGTGACCCTCTCTACTCTTTTGCACATGCTATGCAGGCGAAATGATGATACCATGCCAAGTTCCAACATTTTCAGAGTTCATTTTGTAGTGATTTTCAATTTCACCGTCATTTACATCTCTAAACAAATCGGTAAATGACTGAAAAACATCAATTGATGTCAAAACGTGTTGGAAATTGATGACGTCGCTTTGAAAGATGCATACAAAACACAAAATAGGCTGGAGTTCAAATAAGTTTAAAAAACATTGAAGTGGCCGTGTAACAGATGAGTTCTCATCCGAAACCCTGATACTCCGAAAGAGATTGTCCAGTTTGTACACGAGGTGCGTCCAGTTTTCGCCGTGACCCTCTCTACTCTTTTGCACATGCTATGCGGGCGAAAGGATGATACCATGCCAAGTTCCAACATTTTTAGTGTTCATTTTGTAGTGATTTTCAATTTCACCGTCATTTAGCTCTCTAAACAAATCGGTAAATGACTGAAAAACAGCAAATGATGTCAGAACGTGTTGGAAATTGATGACGTCGCTTTGAAAGATGCATACTGAACGCAAAATTAGGCCGGAGTTCAAATAAGTTTAAAAAACGTTGAAATGCCCGTGTAACCAACGAGTTCTCGTCCGAAACCGTGATACTCCGAAAGAGATTGTCCAGTTTGTACACAAGGTGCGCCCAGTTTTCGCCGTGACCCTCTCTACTCTTTTGCACATGCTATGC
>NW_025289193.1:0-1086 GCF_018294505.1 Triticum aestivum
AAACTGACTGTGTAAACAACCATTAGTCCATCACGAACTTGTGTTTCTGTCTGTTCCTACAACCAAACATCTTCCCGTAGAAACGCCAGTTTTGAAACTGGTGTTGTAGACGACTGGCGCTGACAACGATCATTGATATATCTCGATCAGGGGATCGAGCACCTCTCAACATCCAACATGTAAAATTCCAACGGAGTACTAGGAATTGTAACATGAAGTGTGAATTTTACATGTTATATGTTGAGAGGTGCTCGATCTGTATGTTTTTTCTTCGATTTGTTCACCAAGAAAAAACTTAGACGTTGCATGTGCATGTGGCGTTAAAAACAAACACACCAATCTAGGCAGCCTGCATTTGCATGACGGATACATGGTGGCTTATATCATTATTGCTCATTCACTTGCATCTATATGCTGCTAAATTAATGATACGCAGGATTTAAGGATACCTGCAGGGCGAGATGATGCTGCTAGCTTGCCATTACAGGACCGTGAGCGCGTGCTGCCTCTGGCCTTGCTGCCGAGGAAGCTTCCGTCTGATGTGAAAGCGGAAGAGGAGGTGGAGGTTGAGTGCAGATACATCGTTAGATGAACCACAGCCTAGCAATAGCCACAAATACGATATCCTTGCGAATCTGGTGACACCCACACTGACCGTTGTAGCCGCTGGAATGATCATAAAATTAATATTAACATGGCCGATCATTAGCTCTCTCGGTGGGTTTCTACTTACTGTTCTTTGATATTGTGTATTTTCTTGATCCTTCCCGAGTCCAGCAGCACGTCCACTGCTACCTCCTCATACATGTTTCTCGCCGCCTGGCCGTGTACAGCACGATCAACGCACAGACTCCCGTTCACCTCAAGGGACATAGCCTCGGCAAGAATTTTAGCAGATCAGAAAGTAGAACAGCATCAGCTCCAGATCCGCGACTGCGCAAGCACGGTCTCTCTTTTTAGATGGGAAAGACTGCAATACAAAACCTTCTTCCTGCGATGACTGGCGAGGGAAGCTCCACATCTGTGCGGCACCTGGTCTCGAACTCCGTTGTGGTTCGACAACAGCCACGGCCAACAGCTAAGACA
>NW_025289194.1:0-1086 GCF_018294505.1 Triticum aestivum
GTTTTGAGTCAGGTGTGTCTGTGCAGTCCGAATCTGAATCCAGAACGTGAGAGACTTGGACTCTATCTTCTCTTGGGCCAAAAGTGACGTGAGAGAACTTTTTGGACAGCAAATAAACATCTCTTTCTTCCTTATCTTCATATGTGGATTGTACAAATGTCCCATACACCTGCAATTAGACAAAACACAAAAGTGTGTGAAGTATTTTTGTTCTGGATAACATAAATAGATTATTGAATAGTTTGCACTAGAAATCACCTGACAAATATGCATATATGCAATATTTTTGGTCATATCCAAGGTAGTCATGTCCTCATCATCCTCCCCTTCTTAAAAATAAAGCCGTCCTCGGCGTTGCTTAATCTGAAATGTGGCTAACAAAAGAGACAAGGTGTACATGTTGTATATGTATATGTCATCCATTTTTACTTCCCTTGATTTTTGAATATATGACACATGAATAGATGAGTAACTTGCATAGTTCATAAAATCTAAAGCCAAAAAATTAGCACAAGAAGTAAAAGGCATGAAAATATTGCAACTCAGTTTGCACATATAAGTGAAGCTCTTATTTATTTCAAAAGATTGGCAATGTTTATCATTAAACCATCCCAACATTGGTGAATAAACCTTACTTGCATCAAATTTACATGCTACAACATGCTTAAATAAGCAAACATGCAATAAGTCATTCAACACAGAATCATCACCAAGATTAGAGGTCATATCAAAATGATTATACATTGGTTCTTTTGCATCAATAGTTAATTCAATGGGTGCACTCAAAATTGTTGGTATTTCAGTTGTTTGATCACATGGCAAAGTCAAATTATCAACGTAGTCCTCTAAAATAGGTGGTGTGATCAAAGTAGTGGGTAGCTCATCAGATGGTGCATTCAAATTGACAAGGCATTCATCATTCTCATGTAGAGATGGAAGATCAGTACCTTTGTCATTACCTCTTATGATCAACTCAGATGATGTAGCCACTCTCGGGGGCGATGTGTCACATGGTGGAGGTGATGTAGTCCTGACAACAACGGATGTGGTTGTCATAGTATGCCTAGTAGTTGAAGGAACAATCAT
>NW_025289195.1:0-1086 GCF_018294505.1 Triticum aestivum
TGCACTATCACTCAGCGTTTTGGGGACCTAGAGCAATTTCCACGATCGATGAACCCCGGGGTTCGTTTATGTGTCCGTCGTCAACACTGAGAGTTTTGGCCAATTCTGACGGGTTTCGTGGACTATTACTCACAGTTTTGGGGTCCCGAAGCGATTTCCATAGTTGTTGAACCCCAAGGTGTCCTTACGTGTTGGTCATCAACACTCGCAGTTTTGGCCGATTCTGGCCCGTTTCATGGACTATTACTCACCGTTTTGGGGTCCCAAAGCGATTTCCATAGTTGTCGAACTCCAAGGTGCGCTTACGTGTCGGTCATCAACAATCACAGTTTGGGCCGATTCTGGCCCGTTTCTTGGACTACTACTCTATTTTGGGGTCTCAGAGTCATTTCCATGATTGACGAACCCCAGGGTGCGTTTACGTGTCGGTCATCAACACTCACATATTTGGCCGAATCGTGTCCGTTTCATGCACTATTACTCAATGTTTTGGAGACCCAGAGGGATTTCCACGATTGATGAACCCCGGGGTGCATTTATGTGTCTGTCGTCAACACTCACAGTTTTGGCCAATTCTGACATGTTTCGTGGACTATTACTCACGGTTTTGGGGTCCCGAAGTGATTTCCATAGTTGTTGAAATCAAAGGTGTGCTTACGTGTTGGCCATCAACACTCGCAGTTTTGGCCGATTCTGGCCCGTTTCATGGACTATTACTCACCGTTTTGGGGTCCCAAAGCGATTTCCATGGTTGTCGAATTCCAAGGTGCGCTTACATGTCGGTCATCAACAATCACAGTTTGGGCCGATTCTGGCCCGTTTCTTGGACTATTACTCTATTTTGGGGTCTTGGAGTCATTTCCATGATTGACGAACCCTTGGTGCGTTTACGTGTCGGTGATCAACACTCACATATTCGGCCGATTCTAGTCCGTTTTGTGCACTATCACTCAACGTTTTGGGGACCTAGAGCAATTTCCACGATCGATGAACCCCGGGGTTCGTTTATGTGTCCGTCGTCAACACTGAGAGTTTTGGCCAATTCTGACGGGTTTCGTGGACTATTACTCACCGTTTTGGGGTCCC
>NW_025289196.1:0-1086 GCF_018294505.1 Triticum aestivum
AAGTTGGCATGGTATCATCATTTCATCCACATAGCATGTGCAAGAAAGTTGAGAGGGTTACGGCAAAAACTGGATGCACTTCGTGTACAAAACGGACAATCTCTTGCGAAGTATCAAGATTTCATACGGAAACTCGTCTGTTAAAAAGGGATTTCATATTTTAAAACTTATTTGAACTCCTGACTTTTTCTGTGTTCAAAATGCACCATCCAAAGCCACATCATCATTTTTCAATCCTTTCTGACTTCATTTGTTATTTTTCATGCATTTACTAATTATTTTGAGCTATAAGACCGTAAAATTGAAAAGCATTTCAAATGAACTCTAAAAAGGTTGGAAGTTGGCATGGAATCATCATTTCATCCACATAGCATGTGCAAGAAAGTTGAGAGGGTTACGGCAGAAACTGGATGCACTTCGTGTACAAAACGGACAATCTCTTTCAATGTATCAGGATTTCATACGGAAACTCGTCTAGGGATTTCATTTTTTTAAACTTATTTGAACTCCTGACTTTTTGTGTGTTCAAAATGCACCATTCAAATCCACATCATTATTTTTCAATCCTTTCTGACTTCATCTGTTAATTTTCATGCATTTACTAATCATTTTGAGCTATAAGACCCTAAAATTGAAAAGCATTTCAAATGAACTCTGAAAAGGTTGGAAATTGGCATGGTATCATCATTTCAACCACATAGCATGTGCCGGAAAGTTGAGAGGGTTACGGCAAAAACTGGATGCACTTCGTGTACAAAACGGACAATCTCTTTCAAAGTATGAGGATTTCATACGGAAACTCGTCTGTTACAAAGGGATTTCATTTTTTAAAACTTATTTGAACTCCTGACTTTTTGTGTGTTCAAAATGCACCATTCAAAGCCACATCATCATTTTTCAATCCTTTCTGACTTCATTTGTTATTTTTCATGCATTTACTAATTATTTTGAGCTATAAGACCCTAAAATTGAAAAGCATTTAAAATGAACTCTGAAAATGTTGAAAGTTGGCATGGTATCATCATTTCATCCACATAGCATGTGCAAGAGAGTTGAGAGGGTTACGGCAAAAACTGGATGCACTTC
>NW_025289197.1:0-1086 GCF_018294505.1 Triticum aestivum
TGATACAAGAAAACAGGAACAACCACCATTATCTGCCAAGAGCGCACCTGCGGGGCCTGCACAGCGTTCTTCTTCTTCCATGGCATCAACAGGGCACACAAGTGATATTATTTGTCGTCGTTGTAAGGGAGGAGGTCATTATGCGAGGGAATGCAAATCTCCGTGTGTGATGATTGCTACCGCGGATGGTGGATATGAGTCCGCTAGTGACTATGATGAGGAGACTTTGGCTCTTATTACACGTGAAGAACATGGTGGAGATGATTCTGATCATGAGACGCAATACATGGCTCCTGAAGACGCTGACAGGTATGAATGTTTAGTTGCTCAACGTGTTTTGAGTGTGCAGGTCACACAAGCTGAGCAAAATCAGAGGCACAATTTGTTCCATACCAAGGGAGTTGTGAAGGAACGTTTTGTGCGCGTCATAATAGACGGAGGGAGCTGCAACAACTTGGCTAGCATGGAGATGGTGGAGAAGCTTTCTCTCACCATAAGACCACATCCACATCCTTACTACATCCAATGGTTCAACAACAGCGGCAAGGTTAAGGTAACACGTACTGTTCGTGTGCATTTTAGTATCTCTACATATGCTGATTATGTTGATTGTGATGTGGTACCAATGCAAGCATGTTCCTTATTACTTGGTAGACCATGGCAATTTGATAAAAATTCTGTACACCATGGTAGAAACAATCACTATACTCTTGTTCATAAGGATAAAAATATTACTTTGCTTCCTATGACTCCTGATTCCATTTTGAAAGATGATATTAATAGAGCTAATAAAGCACAACAGGAGAAGAATAAGAGTGAAAATCAGATTGTGGCAAAAGAATTTGAGCAACAAATGAAGCCTAATAATAAACCATCTAGTGTTGCTTCTGAAATTAAATTGAAAAGTGCATGTTTATTTGCCACCAAATCTGATATTGATGAGCTAGATTTCAGCAAATCTGTTTGCTATGCTTTTGTGTGCAAAGAGGCATTATTTTCAGTCGAGGACGTGCCTTCCTCTTTGCCTCCTGCTGTCACTAACATTTTGCAGGAGTTCGCTGACGTTTTTCCACAAGACGTGCCACC
>NW_025289198.1:0-1086 GCF_018294505.1 Triticum aestivum
GCGTGCTCTCAAGAACTTGAGCATTTCCATATTCATCAGGGTTTTACCAATATCCGTGTCAAGGATCCTGGCAACACAACTTGCTACCACGATGAATGATGATGGATGATGCAGATGCAAAGGAAGATAACACTTCTCAGATTTCATCTTAGCGAGGCCAAGGAAATAAAATCTGGATGATCGACCGAGAGACATTTAGCACTCCGCTTCTAATGTTCTCCTTGATGTGCTAGTGTAACCCATTCATAGATATGGTTTGATATCTAGAACATCAAGTAAAAGGTCGGACTTCGGGAATACAAAAATCCATAGGGGCAACTAGGGAGTAAACCCTACGAAATCCCTATGGGGAGGTGGCCAACTTCATCAATCAAGATATTATAATAACAGGTTTTCCGGCTGGGTGTGTTGGCCACGACATCCACTTTACCGGTTATCGCGCGACCAATATTATAATTCTTGGGAAATATTCCAACCATCATATCTGCCTGAGATTCAGATCTGGTTGGTGTCAGGATATTCCAGACTCATCGAGTCTAGGAAGAAAAACGAAAGTTTGCAACACAATCCGACGAGATAACGTTGCGAGATTCTCGGGAAATGAACTACGATAGCAAACTCCAAAACATGAGCTGGTTCTGCTACAAACATGTGAACACGTTGTCCAAGACAAGCATGACCACAAAGTAGTCTTATAATAAAACACTACCGAGTTCAGGAGGGGGAACCATCAACGAGGGTATCGAAGTCCTTACATAATTCCGGATTAGCTCTTATGAAGGAACTCCTTCTCCTTGAACAAATCAATCAGTGGCTTGGTGTGCTAGGGGTACATATAGATTGAAGGTTGCAAGTCTTCAAACCACAGAATTCTTCGCACGTGTGCATGACTGATTTGGGATGATTCCAAAGGAAACAACATTGACTTTCTCGAATCCACGGCGGCAACTTGCATCAGATGCACATGAATTAAAGGAAGTCACTACCTTTATCCAAACATATGCTTCATGAGCTAGCATGAACAAATGCTTTCAAAAGTTTCCAACACTAGCTTAATGTTCAACAAAATCATGAAGGAGATAAGGA
>NW_025289199.1:0-1086 GCF_018294505.1 Triticum aestivum
GCTTCACTGGTGGAAAAAGGGCCTTTGGTCGCGGTTCGCAACTGCCATTAGTCGCGGTTGCGCAACCGCGACCAGACGGGCGCGACTAAAGGCCCCCCCCTTTAGTCGCGGTTGCTTAAGAACCGCGACTAAAGGCCCGTCCACGTGGGCGGAGGACCTTTAGTCGCGGTTCTTGTGGCTAACCGCGACTAAAGGCCGCCACAGGTTTTTGAAAAAAAAATTGAATTTTTTTTTTCAAATTTCTGAATTATTTTAACCTCTAGTCTCTAATCACCACCCCTCATCACTTCTCAATTTATTCTTTTATCACCCCTCATCATTCCAAATCATCTAACTTCCCAACCGGTCACCCATCCCTCTCACTACTCCAGCCCAAGCACGCTTAACTTCCGGGTTCTATTCTCCCACGCTCCAAGTCTGCACTTGTTGTTTTCCTGACAATAATAAGATGTCAATCCTATTAACCTTCAGAAATTTTGCTTGAGCATGAAGTGACACATTTCACTGTTTGAGTTTGAAACTATTGTTTTAAAAAACAATAATTATTTAGTAACACTAATATTTCTTGAATAATTAGTTTGACCATTGTTTGACCACAGTTTGACCACAGTTGACCACAGTTTGACCAGATTTGACCAAAATTGAAATAATTAAAATAATTATTTAGTAACACTAATATTCTAGAATAATTAGTTTGACCATTGTTTGACCATAGTTTGCCCACTGTTTGAATATTTTTCAATTTTTTCCACTCTAGATCTTACAAGCCCCGTAACTTTTTTTCTATTAGGTTTTTGAGGATTTTGAAAATGTTTAACGGGGTTCCCCCTGTTTAATTTGGATGTAACTTTTCGAGTAGATGATTTTTCATATAAAAAACTTTTTCATCCGAGTTAGTATGCAAAAGTTATGCCCATTTTTACAAATTTCAGAGAGATTTTGCAAATAAAGTCAAAATTCACATTTGCAAATTTTCCCAACAACTAGACCACATATCACATGAGAAACTTATTTTCTTTTATTTTTTTGACATTTCCATTATTTTCTTTTATTTTTTTTTAAACTGAAAAGGCGATCCCGGGGGGG
>NW_025289200.1:0-1086 GCF_018294505.1 Triticum aestivum
GTGGATCCAGGATAAGATGGAAATATCCTGACAGTGCAGAGATACTGGCTTTGATTAAAGTCTCGGAATTGCTCTTCGACCGTGTACTCAGGATACCAGCGGTATCCAGCCTCAGTCATTACCCTGACCAACTTAGCAGTATGGCCGGGTACATCTAGGCATCGGGTCAGGCGAACCACTTGATTGAGGTCGCGAGTGGCCATCTGAAAGCACAATCATAATGCAAAGGCATTAGAATTTCTAGCAAAATTTCGGCAGCATAACAGCTGTAAATGCTCAAAAAGGATATTGAGACATTTGACAAAGGATTTCGTACAACTCAACATCATCATATCAAAGTTCCGAACCCATTCTAACAACATGATGTGGTAGTAGAACTGAACTAGGCTTGTATCCATCAAACTTATAAGGTACTACTGATTAGTAACACGTGAACCTGATAGAGAGAACAGATCCTAATTCCTTAACCCCCGGTGGAAGAATGGACTGACTCAGATCAGAAAGTCATAAGGTATAAGAAGTAAAAAGAGCCTTACGTTCCAACCCACAAACAATTCCCCTACATATAACTAAAGAATTTCTAGACTCAACATCGACCAGTTTGGCTTGAAGAACCTACAGGCAGTCCGGCTCTGATGCCAACGCTGTCAGGACCCTGACTCGATGTCACATCGATCTAGCTGGTAACACTTCATATCACTTTGCGGCCTCACGCACGGTATTCCCACGGGTGTCGTCTTACCTTTTCCCGGGACCGTTTGCGCCTTTTGGCTCACGTATATGATAGTGTCGCTAGCATCCATATGATAAAGAGCCCGGGCTGACATGACTAGTCGTAAACCCAAAGTGGCACAGACTTACAGGGACAGGCATCCATGACCCAGCTTCGAACGTGTCGGTCAACAGCAAGTGGGTCCGGGCTGTAGCACTGGGCTAGCAGGACTCCGGTAAACCGGGCTGTAGCGGGCTAACAGGACTCCGGTACTCAAAGCGTGACATTTCCCCGAAGGGACAGACACAGGAACGAAGAAGGACACATGCCGGCCAGCCTAAGTGTTCCAGAGCAGTAGCAAGCTACCATGGCTC
>NW_025289201.1:0-1086 GCF_018294505.1 Triticum aestivum
CTTTGGAGATGGCCCGGTTTCTAAGCAGCGTACGTCATAGCTTATGCAAAACCTTCTTAAAACATACGGTGGAGACCCTAAGTGAAGATCTTTCACGAATTGGAGGGTGATCCACAAAAAACACAAAGAACACAAAGAACAAGAGGGGAAATCACAAGAGAAACACTCAAGAACAAGTCTGGGGGCACCGGGGGGGGGGGTTCTGGTCACCCGAGGGTGGATGGTGAGGGCACCCGGGGTGTCCAGAGAGCCTCTGGTGCTTCGTGTCTTGGAGCTCTTCCTTCTCCCTTCTTGGTTGCTTGTGCCTCCCTCCTAGCTTCCTATGGTCATCTCCTTGGTACCTACGAATGCACAATGTTTCTCTTTGAGGTAGAACCCAATTATCATGTGAATCCCAATGAAGATTGAAGAGGAAAGAGTTAACCTCGGTTTCGATGGCACATGCGCGAGCTCTTGTCATTGGTCCTTCTCGAGGTGCTTGATGAGTTGTATAGAGTCCACGGGGATGATGGAGGGATGCTCCGCATCTCTTTTGCATTTTACAAAATTAAAAGATTGCCAACGTGTTTACAAAATGTTCGTCAAGCATTAGATTTTTTTGGCAAAGTGTATTTAAAAAAATGTTCGTCAAGCATTAGATTGCATATGAGCTCATAGTTTTTATTATATTTGTAAAATACATACATATTTGTACGTAAAAATGAGCATACTCAAAAAATGATACATATTACCTAAAAATTAGTATATATACTACCTAATCATTGTTATATACTACATACTACACGTACATACTCTCGGTTCCGACAGATACTACATACAACATACTCCCTCCGGTCCTTTTTACTCTGCATATTAGGTTTGTCTGAAGTCAATCTCATCCAACTTTGACCAAGTTTATATAAAAAATTATTGACATTTACATAACAACACCAACATCATTAGATTCATCTCGGAATATATTTTCATATTATATTTATTAGATATTATAGATGCTAATAATTTCTAATATAAATTTGGTCAAACTTAGCTAAGTTTGACTTTCGGCAAATCCAATGTGCAGAGTAAAAAGGACCGGAGGGAGTACAA
>NW_025289202.1:0-1086 GCF_018294505.1 Triticum aestivum
TTTTTGACAAAGTTCAAGGTGTTGAATACAATGAGATTTTCTTACTCGTATCGATGCTTAAAAGTCTGTCCGAATCATGTTAGCAATTGCCGCATTTTATGATTATGAAATTTGGCAGATGGATGTCAAAACTGCATTCCTGAATGGATTTCTGGAAGAAGAGTTGTATATGATGCAACCGGAAGGTTTTGTCGATCCAAAGGGAGCTAACAAAGTGTGCAAGCTCCAGCGATCCATTTATGGACTGGTGCAAGAATCTCGGAGTTGGAATATACGCTTTGATAAGTTGATCAAAGCATATAGTTATTGTACAGACTTACAGTGAAGCCTGTATTTACAAGAAAGTGAGTGGGAGCACTACAACATTTCTGATAAGTATATGTGAATGACATATTGTTGATCGGAAATAATGTAGAATTATTCTGCAAAGCATGAAAGGATACTTGAATAAAAGTTTTTCAAAGAAAGACCTTGGTGAAGCTGTTTACACATTGAGCATCAAGATCTATATAGATAGATGAAGACGCTTGATAAGATTTTTTCAATGAATACATACCTTGATAAATTTTTGAAATAGTTCAAAATGGAACAGTCAAAGAAGGAGTTCTTGCCTGTGTTGCAAGGTGTTAAGTTGAGTAAGACTCAAAGCCTGACCACGGCAGAAAATAGAAAGAGAATGAAAGTCATTCCCTATGCCTCAGTCATAGGTTCTATAAAGTATGCCATGTTGTATACCAGATCTATTGTATGCCATACCACTGAGTTTGGCAAGGGAGTACAATAGTGATCTAGGAGTAGATCACTGGAGAGCGGTCAAAATTGTCCTTAGTGGAATAAGGATATGTTTCTCGATTACGGAAAAAGGTTCGTCGTAAAAGGTTACGCCGATGCAAGTTTGACACTAATCTAGATGACTCTAAGTCTTGATCTAGATACATATTGAAAGTGGGAGCAATTAGCTAGAGTAGCTCCGTGCAGAGCATTGTAGACATAGAATTCGCAAAATACTTACGGATCTGTATATGACATACCCGTTGACTAAGATTCTCTCACAAGCAAAACATGATCACACCTTAGTACTCCTTG
>NW_025289203.1:0-1086 GCF_018294505.1 Triticum aestivum
GATTTCCACGATTAACAAACCACGTGGTGCGTTTAAGTGTCGGTTATCAACACTCGTGGTTTTTGTCGATTCTGGCCCGTTTCATGGACTATTACTCACATTTTTGGGGTCCCATAGCAATTTTCATGGCTGTCGAACCCCAAGGTGCGCTTACGTATCGGTCATCAACAAACGCAGTTTCGGCCGATTCTGGCCCGTTTCTTGGACTATTACTCAATTTTGGGGTCACGTAGTGATTTCCACGACCGACGAACACCGGTGTGTTTATGTGTCGGTCATCAACACTTGCAGTTTTGGCCGATTTTGGCCCGTTTCATGGACTATTACTCACTGATTTTGGGTCCCTGAGCGATTTTCATGATTGACGAAACCCGGGGTGCGTTTATGTATCATTGATCAATAACCCTAGGTTTTACCGATTCAGGGCTCTTTCATGGACTATTACTCACCGTTTTGCAGTCCCAAAGCGATTTCCATGCTTGTCGAACCCCGAGATGTGCTTACGTGCTGGTCATCAAGACTCGCAGATTGGGCCGATTCTGGCCCGTTTCTCTGACTATTACTCAGTTTTGGGGTCTCGAAGTGATTTCCACGATTGACGAACACCGGGGTGCGTTTACGTGTCCGTCATCAACACTCACAATTTTGGCCCATTCTGGTACGTTTTGTGCACTATTACTCACCGTTTTGGGGTCCCAGAGTGATTTCCATGATTGACGATCCCTGGGGTGCGTTTACGTGCCCGTCGTCAACCCTCACAGTTTTGGCCAATCCTGACCCGTTTCGTGGACTATTACTCACCGTTTTGGGATCTCAAAGCGATTTCCGTAGTTATTGAACCCCAAGGTGCGCTTACATGTCGGTCATCAACAGTCACAGTTTTGGCCGATTCTGGCCCGTTTTCTGGACTATTACTCACTTTTTTGGGGTCCTAGAGTGATTTCCATGATTAACGAACCCCGGGGTGTGTTTACGTGTCAAACATCAACACTCGCGGTTTTTGACGATTCTGGCCCGTTTCATGGACTATTACTCACCGTTTTGCGGTCACGAAGTGATTTCCATAGTTATTGAACCCCCAAGGTG
>NW_025289204.1:0-1086 GCF_018294505.1 Triticum aestivum
TTTCGCGGACTATTACTCACCGTTTTGGGGTCCCGTAGCGATTTCCATAGTTGTTGAACCCCAAGATGTGCTTACGTGTTGGTCAACAACACTCGCAGTTTTGGCCGATTCTGGCCCGTTTCATGGACTATTACTCACCGTTTTCGGGTCCCAAAGCGATTTCCATGGTTGTCAAACTCCAAGGTGCACTTACTGTCGGTCATCAACAATCACAGTTTGGGCCGATTCTGGCCCGTTTCATGGACTATTACTCACCGTTTTCGGGTCCCAAAGCGATTTCCATGGTTGTCAAACTCCAAGGTGCACTTACGTGTCGGTCATCAACAATCACAGTTTGGGCCGATTCTGGCCCGTTTCTTGGACTATTACTCTATTTTGGGGTCTCGGAGTCATTTCCACGATTAACGAACCCCGGGGTGCGTTTACGTGTCGGTCATCAACACTCACATATTCGGCCGATTCTAATATGTTCTGTGCACTATTACTCAGCATTTTGGGGACCCAGAGCGATTTCCACGATTGATGAACCCCTGGGTGCATTTATGTGTCCGTCATCAACACCCACAGTTTTGGCCAATTCTGACCTGTTTCGCGGACTATTACTCACTGTTTTGGGGTCCCGTAGCTATTTCCATAGTTGTTGAACCCCAAGATGTGCTTACGTGTTGGTCAACAACACAACCAGTTTTGGCTGATTCTGGCCCGTTTCATGGACTATTACTCACCGTTATGGGGTCCCACAGCGATTTCCATGGTTGTCGAACTTCAAGGTGCGCTTATGTGTCGGTCATCAACAATCACAGTTTGGGCCGATTCTTGCCCGTTTCTTGGACTATTACTCTATTTTGGGGTCTCGGAATCATTTCCACGATTGACGAACCCCGGGGTGCGTTTACGTGTTGGTCATCAACACTCACATATTCGGCCGATTCTAATACGTTCCGTGCACTATTACTCAGCGTTTTGGGACCCAGAGCGATTTCCATGATTGATGAACCCCGGGGTGCGTTTATGTGTGCGTCGTCAACACTCACAATTTTGGCCAAATCTGACCTGTTTCGTGGACTATTACTCACCGTTTTGGGG
>NW_025289205.1:0-1086 GCF_018294505.1 Triticum aestivum
AAGTTCCCATATCTCCTCTATGTAACCATAATATGTGACCTTTTGCCCATTCTCGGTTGCTGCATCAAAGCGGACACCACTGTTTTGGTTGGTGCTCTTTTTATCTTGGGCGACCGTGTAAAATGTATTCCCATTTATCTCGTACCCTTGGAAAGTCGTTATAGTCGAAGATGGTGTCTTGGCCAACATGTACAGCTGATCTACAACATCATTGTCATTCATTAAATGTTTTCTCAACCAACTGCCGAAAGTCTCCATGTGGGCCTTCCTAATCCAGGATTCAGGCTTCCCCGGGTTGTCCGAGCGTAAAATATTCTTGTGTTTCTCAAAGTACGGAGCCACCAAGCTGGAATTGGTCAGTACAGTGTGGTGTGCTTCAGTCAGAGAATGGCCGTCCATACATGTCGTTGATTTCCTTCCGATCGTGCCTTTTCCACTTAGTCTCCCCTTGTGCCGCGGTCGAGGAAGACCAATCGGCTTAAGGTCAGGAACAAAGTCAACACAAAACTCAATTATCTCCTCATTTCCATAGCCCTTGGTGATGCTTCCTTCTGGCCTAGCACGGTTACGAACATATTTCTTTAATACTCCCATGAACCTCTCGAAGGGGAACATATTGTGTAGAAATACAGGAACGAGAATGAAAATCTCTTCGACTAGGTGAACCAAGAGGTGCGTCATAATATTGAAGAAGGATGGCGGGAACACCAACTCGAAACTGACAAGACATTGGATCACATCGTTCTGTAACCGTGGTAGATCTTCTGGATTGATTACCTTCTGAGAGATTGCATTGAGGAATGCACATAGCTTCACAATGGCTACTCGAACATTTTCCGGCAGGAGCCCCCTCAAAGCAATCGGAAGCAATTGCGTCATAATCACGTGGCAGTCGTGAGACTTCAGGTTTTGGAACTTTTTCTCCGCCATGTTTATTATTCCCTTTATATTGGACGAGAATCCAGACGGGACCTTCATACTGCTCAGGCATTCAAAAAAGATGACCTTCTCTTCTTTGGTCAGAGCGTAGCTGGCACGACCTTGAAACCATTCCGGATGCCGGTCATCAGGGTCTTTCAAACGTTG